>NW_017310284.1:0-11720 GCF_000935625.1 Nanorana parkeri
CTGGGTACTGATCCGGCGCTGGGACTGTGCTGGGCCCCCCATGGGCCGAGGCCCTGGTGCGCCCGCACCACCGGTAGTTCCGCCACTGCTTGTACCTCATAATTGTCTGACGGGAGATTCTTGCCCTCGATCGATTACAGATAAATCTATCAACTATTCTATGTAGTGTCCTAAAAAAGGACCCTGGGAGAGGTATAGGGACCGTCTGTAGTATGTACAATAGACATGTGTAATTCCTTCCGAATCGAAATTCGTACGAATTTTCTGAGATTTGGATGCATCCGAATTCAATGCATCCAGCTATAACGAATGCTAACGAATCCGAATTCCCGATTTCCCGAAATTCGTTAGCGGTAGTCCGGTCGAAATTTCGTTTATTGGACGAAATTTCATTACCAGCAAAGTGACCTTAGGAAAAAAAATGTTTTTTTTGTCTGCAGAAGATGAGAAAAAAAAAAAGCCTGAGGTTCCCCCCCAATTCATACCAGACCCTTTAGGTCTGGTAGGAATGTTAGGAGGGACCCTCCCCCAAGTTAAAACAAAAAAAACATTGTGGGGTTCCCCCCAAAATCCCTACCAGACCCTTTAGGTCTGGTAGGAATTTTAAGGGGGAACCCCAGCCCCAAAAATGGGGGGAAAGAAAAGTGGGGTCCCCCCTAACAGTCCTACCAGACCCTTGATCCGAGCACTCCAAGCGCCCCCCAGCCCCTTATCAGGCCACGTGCCCTCGGCATTGGGAGGGTGTCCCCGTGCCGATGGGGACAACGGCCTCTTCCTCACAACTCTGACCCGGTGGTTGTGGGGGTCTGCAGGCAGAGGGGGCTTATTTGCATCGGGGTACCCCTTTAAATAAGGGGGCACCCAGATGCCGCCCTCCCCCCTTCTGAATGAGTAAGGGGTACTTGCTCCCCTACCCATTCACTAAAGGGTTAAATCAAAGAGTTAGTAAAACAGCCCAGACTTTTAGATTAAATCTTTTTAATTGAAAAAAAAAAACACAAAGACTCCATTTTTGACTATTCCTTTAATTAAAAAAAAATGGCTCCATCGATGTAATCCAGCGTCAATCACGATGCACGACCCCCGCCGACCCGCCGAAATAAAAAAAGTCCCACCTGCACTCTGCATTACACATGCTTGACCCATAGTAGAGTAGGCTCAGGGTTTTTGTAACCATGCATCTCCATCTGCTCCCACTGTGACCGCACACATGATTCACATTATTACACTCCTTATAGTGCCCAGGGCACTTTCTCTTTACATCTTCAATGTCTGCTTCCTCTTTCAGAAGTCTATGTCCCCGGATTTCATTTTGAAAATCTGGTAACCGTGCCCTTTTTCAGGATCCTCCACACCAAGTTTGTTGGTAACTCAAAGTACTGTGTTGTGCTCTGCGTAGCACTAAGACTGTCTCCTCTCTGTATTATTATCAGCCACATGGCTTGCAAGCCTTGACTTTGTTATCTTTGTACTTTCTATACAAAAACACCCCAATAAAACCTTTTGTAATAGAAAATCTGGTAACCGTATATTATGGGTCAGTGGGTGCCGGGCCAGACCTTTAACCATCTAGTCAGAATTTACATGTCACATCTTCCTGGGGGTCTCGGGACACTTGATAGAGAATCTGAAGGTTTCCGGGTATGAGAGGAGTTGTGTATAGTAAGACCCCGTTCACATATAGCGACATACCTTTGCAGCGGCCGGGATAGGGCGACTTTCGGGGCGACGATCCAGCAAAGGTAGCGCCACCTTCTCCGTCGGGCTCCATAGAAAAAAAACGAAATCGCGCAAAATCCGCCGAAAAAAGGGTCCGGTAGAAGCGACTTGCGACCGCGACGAGCGACATGGAGTTAGGACAGCTCCATTGAATAGCATTGGCCGGCGACTTCTCGCGATATCGCGGCGGAATTTGCGCGACAAGTCGCTATATGTGAACGGGGCCTGAAGGTTGACTACTGGTGGTGTGCGAAGCTCCTCATAACAGGCGGAGGGACTCTGTGTAACAACCTAAAAACACACACTTTCTTGAGGAGCGCAGCTACCTAGAATCACTATGGTGAAAACATGGGCTGAAACATGGGTGTACAGAAATGAGAGTATAGAACACCATCCTATAACTGGCCCTATAGGATAGAAAAGATGTTGACTTGCAGTTAAGATGTGGGAAAATATGCCCAAAGGTCTCTCCCGGGCTTCACTTCAGGATCTCTTGGTTGGGTCCTTATAGCTGGCAGGTGAGAGGTGAAATAACTGAAAAAGAGCTTGGCTCAATGACTTGTTTCCTCCTATCGTCAATGTTTGGCTGGTCTAAAACAACTGTGCGGTGGTGAGACAGCTCACGTACTCGGCTGGCCGGGCCGGGCCACGACGGCTGGGATGGGGAGAGTGTAAGGGAGAGAGCGAGGAGAACAGTGGGTGGACGGACGGCTACGCGTTTCGAGGAGATTCCTCTTTGTCAAGCAACAAGATCATTGCGAAACGCGTAGGGCTGTCTCGCCACCTCACACTTGTTTTAGACCAGCCAAACATTGACGATTGGAGGAAACAAGTCATTGAGCCAAGCTCTTTTTCAGTTATTTCACCTCCTTCCGGACACCTCGAGACAGCAGCCCGACCGCATCGTTAATACACACGGCGCCAGGCGCCCCAGTGCTGTTCGCGGCTCCTCATCCCACATCTTAACTGCAAGTCAACATCTTTTCTATCCTATAGGGCCAGTTATAGGTGTTGTGTGTATGGTGTTCTATACTCTCATTTGACATTCACATGTCCCAACATTTCTGTACACCCATGTTTCAGCCCATGTTTTCACCATAGTGATTCTAGGTAGCTGCGCTCCTCAAGAAAGTGTGTGTTTAATCCTTACTCTTGAGATCGTTCTGTAAGAGTTAAGTGGGAGCTATGTATACTTGTCTTGAAACTAGTTACGAGAACCTGTTGAGTGCTGTGTATGATGTATATATGTCATGTCTGTATAAGTGGCTTATACTGATTGGTCAGGAACCATGCCCCCCTGTGTCTATATGTATATAAAAGTGGGACCCATGGCACACAGTACAGTTTGCAGGCCAGACACAGGAGTTAACCCTATCAGTTCATTGGTGTGGTACTTGAAAACGGTAAGTGAAAAATGTTCTTTTTGTTCCTCGCCTTGTTGTTAGTATCTAACGAACCTCGCTATGGCAGCGAGATAATATTTGAAACAAATTGCCTCGGACAGTTTAAAGTTTTGCTTTGGGGTGTTGTGCCAGAATCCTAATTAGTTGTTTGTTGTTTTCTTTAGTGACGTGCCGAAGGGTCGCAAGACGCCCCCCCCTTGCCACGGCTAGACGAAAGCTGTAAACTCGAGTGTCGTGGAAAGCAAGTGGATTCCTAACGGCATAGTCGGCTTTTATTTGTTGCTTGTGAAATGGGCAATTCCCATGGTAACAAAATAGATCCAAGTAAGCCTGATAAGAAAATGAAGTATAAGACCGACAATGATGAACCTGCGGCTAATCGTTCCACCACTAGAATGAGGCCTGTTCCCAAAGAATTTGTAACGTGCACTAATTGCTCCTCCGCTGCGCTGGCTTTGCAACCGGATTATGTGTCGGCTTACCCAAGTTTGCCAGTAATGAATGTTTGGAACAATGAGGAAGCAGTGTCGGCTGTCAGTCGGAGACATAGAAGCCGACCAGAACCAGGACCCCAGCCAGATCAGGATGAAGGAGCAGCGGCTGGACAGGCTAAATCAGACTCTGTAGATAGGGTTACTAGGCCAAAGTTACAACAAAGCACAGCACAGACCACACTGTCCGCTGGAGTTCACACAAAGGCAAAATATAAACGTAGAAGTGGGAAGCCGGACAGTAGTGGCACAGCTAAACATTTCCCAGACATGATAATAACGCCATTGGAGATGACGGTGCTTAATGATATCGTGAAAAATGCCCCGAACCCTCGTAAGAAGCCTACAGCTACTGTACAATATTTGAAACGAGCAACTAAGAGAATGACCTATACCAGGGAAGACTATAGAATCATTCTTGAAGGAGTTCTGAGTTATAATGAAGAGTATGGAATAGTCTGGGCAAATATCCCGGCGTTGATACTCTATGATGGTGCAATGTTCGGATTCAATGCGTATCCCCTCGGGACTAAGGCACAGATAGATGCTATGTGGACACAGGTTGAAAATGAGCTTACAAGATTACATGGGGATCGGAAATCTTTTGCTGTAGCCTGGGCAGCCATATGAAATTTTGGGGCCCGTTTCACGGCTTCAGGTCAGGCCCCCCCTAACCGCCGCCCCCCCTTCCGCCCCGCACCACCACCACCATACTGAGCCAGTCACACTAATATTACACATTTATATACTGATGTGATGTGACTGGCTCAGTGTTCTCTGTACAGCACTGCGGTATGTGTCAGAGGTATATAAATGTAAAATAATGGTGTGTGACTGTTGAGGGGGGAAAAGTTGGTCAAGTTAAAGAATCCATTTTGATATTGGAGACTCCATCTTGAGATACAGAAGTCCGAGGTCTGTGGAGATCCGTGGTTTTTTTTTTTTTCCGCAGACCCGATCTTCGGATCTTTTAAATGAATCGGTTCATTTGAATCAGTTCCTTTTAAAAAGAACCGATTCATGAATCGAATCTTCGGTTCAATCGCTGAGTCGGCTGACAAGCAAGTGAACCGAAGCTCAGGAGCTGTCTGAACCTTCATAGAAGATCCAAATCAGAGGACTCTGATTCAGAGACGGGTGTCAGACATCTCCTGGGGAACATTGATACTAACGCTATCAATACATTTAAGTGAAAAAATTATAAAATAAATAAAAACTACAACCAAAAAATGTTTATTTAAAAAAAAATATGTATTTTACATTTTTTTGTAAACGTGTAAATCTCCCTGCTGACTGTCCCTTATCACTGCTGTAACCTGCTCATTGAGTCAGTGTATTGTTCTACTGCAGGTGACTCACAATTCTTTGAACTCAGCAACTCCTCTGATCACTCATGATTCTTTAACTCAAAGAATCGAATGAGTCTACGAACTAAGTAGAAAAATCATTTGATTCTTAGACTCATAGACCCGTATGATCCTTAGACTCAGTGTACTGTGACTCAGATGTGATTGGTTGCAGGGGTCTCACTCTCAAATTCTATTACAAGACCTGCTGGAGTCTCTGCTACACATTCCACACACTGACACGTCACACCGAGCTGCTTCAAACGGATCAGCTCACTCGGATGAATCGACTCCTCCAGTTCACTGAAAAGTGAGAGTAGGTTATCTGCTCTGTGCGGTTTGCCAGAAATCTGCATATCGGGAGTCCACAGATGGGATTGCATAGGAGGACAATCCTATTCAGTGGCTAGTGTACAGTTATGTAAAGGGGGCCCTTTCTTTTTCCTGTGAAGTGCTTGCTGAAGTAGCAGTGGAGGAATTGCTCCACATATCCCTGTAAGACAGCCAATAGGAAATGCCACACACACAGACAGATATACATAATTTATCTCCAGACATAGGGGTCCTATGATAGCACCCACATTTCAGAATTGTGTATCGCAGGCACAAAATGAAGATTGTATGCTTTATTATAGGGATGTCCCGATACCGATGCTAGCATCGGAATCGGGCCCGATACAGGGCATTTTAACAAGTACTTGTACTTGTCAAAATGCCCCGAAGCTTGCGCTATGTTTTTTTTTTTTTTTCTTCTTACCTCCCTCGCCGAGCGTCGCGTCACTGCTGCTCCGGTGTGCGGCGCTCCGAGCGACGGTAGAGAATAGAGCACAGAGTGGGGGAGTGAGATGGGATAAGGGCTTACCCTTGTTTGATTAATTTGATTCACATGCAATGGGTGTGTCATTAGTTGGTAATGGACATATATATAGACCTTTCACCTGATAGTTATGGAGGTATTAGCAAGGATTAGGACCTGGGATCACTACGCTACACATAACCATTTCACCTATATGAATTAGTTCACCAAGACAATGCCCCACAAATATGGGAACCAGTTTCTGTTAGGGTGAGTATACACAGACAAATAATGTGAGGGTTATTTATTTATTTATATATATATACAAACAAGGAATATATTATTTTTCACTTATATTAATCTTTTTTTCTCCAGGTGTGTTCACTTAATGCTGGGGGAATGTGGATACCCCGAGATTTACATGGGTCTGTATCACTAGGGCATTTTTCCTATCCAGACAAGCTTTTTCGGCTAATCACATATATTTTAACACTATGATCACAGTATTGACCTCTTTGGAGGTTTATGTTCACAATAAGGGTAATGTTGCTAACAGGGGTTGTGAATTTGGTATGAAGTGGGGATTTTAGTTGAAGGGAATACCTATTAGCTTTGAGGATTAGGGGGATACCAATGTGAGAATAGTTTGTAGATATGGATTTTGTATTTTGATCTCTCTTTATATAGACTTTTAGCAACGCCTTGTATAAATACGTGGGATATCTTTATACTGGGGGGAAGAATCCCATACTGATTTCATTACCCCTGTAATTTTGTTCTAGACTAGGTGATAGGGGTCCTTTGCATCGTCCTCGATGGCCCCCCCTTCCCATGGCCCCGATATCCCTGCCATGGTCTTGGACGGAGTTGAGTGGGCTGGTTTGAATCAGGCCGCCATCACTTTCTCCTGATCCGGAAATATCTGTCCTCCTCCAGACACTAGTTGTTTGGTAAGTACGGGGTACCCACCTTTCGGGGGGCCTCATACCTGTTGTGCCGATTGCTGAAACATTCTAATTTAATTAACTGGCTGACGTTGGGCATATCCTAGGAACTTTGTGTGTGTTTTAGCCAATTGGGGGTTTTTTATACTCGTATGTATTACAATTGATTCTTTTATATAATTACTATATAATAAAATTTGGATATCATTTTTACACATGTATTGGTTTTATACCTCTCAGAAACCCCTATTTCTCTATGTACTATTATGTACTATGGATTATGATTTAACCTATTCATGTTAGCAGGGGATAATTGTAACTATTACTGCAGTGTACGGGACGTATGTGCTGTATATGTGTTATGGATTATGATTTAACCTATTCATGTTAGCAGGGCAGAATTGTGAGCTCCTCCCACAAGCTGAGCACCAAGACGCGATGCAACGATCCTGCCCAGCGCCGACTACGAGAGGCACCGCGTGAGGCTACGGGGATCGGAGTGAAACTGTGAGTAAGAGAAGCTGGGACGGGGCTGGCTGTAAATCTATTGCTATAGTGTACTGGACGTGTGTAATGTATATGTAGTACATATATACAGCACACACCTCCACTACACTCCAGCAATAGATTTACAATTCTCCCCTGCTAACATGAATAGGTTAAATCATGATCCATAGTACATAACATGTAGTTGTACTACGGATCATTTAAAGTCACCTGTCCCTTTAAGAAAAAGTATTGGTAATTGGTATCGGCAAGTACATGAGGGGATGTACTTGGGCCTGAAAAAGTGGCATCGGGACATCCCTAGTGTATTATAAAGATTTACACGGCTGTGTAGGCTGCTGGTGGGGACATTGAAAGAAAAAAAATCCGGGAGAAATGAATGACAGCTAATCTAGATTGAGGGAACAAGACTCTCCCCTCTCTGCTGCAACTTGCCACTGTTATGTAGAGAAACAATAGCAGCTTTAAGGTGCCCATACACCTTACGACCATCGCAAGACTTTTGTCTTGCGATGGTCGTATGCTTCCTGAAAGCCTGTACGATCTGCCTACCTGGGACGGGCAGATCGTACTTGCGATCATCGAAAGCCCGCCCCGCTGAGGGGCGGGCTTCCGATGACGGCAATGCAGAACGGGCAGTGTGCGCGTGCACACACCGGCCCGTTCCGATTCTCGTACGAGAATCGAGCAGTGTATGGTCACCTATAGACTGAGAAAGAAAATAGTCTGTTTAAATTGTTTCAAGAAAGATCATATCAGGAGAAGACAAAGTACACAGAGAGGGTCTGACAGATGCAGACAGATAACAGTAGTATAGGATATGTGTAAGGCAACTGTCTGTGTTTGACTATTGGAGTGAATACACTGCATGCGCTTTGCTTTGCTTGTCTGTTAGTTGTTATGTAATCTGTTTGTTTAATGTTTGTTGTTTAATGATTGTTGTTTAATGATTGTTGTTTAATGTTTGTTGTTTAATGTTTGTTGTTTAATGTTTGTTGTTTAATGTTTGTTGTTTAATGTTGTTTAATGTTTGTTGTTTAATGTTTGTTGTTTAATGTTTGTTGTTTAATGTTTGTTGTTTAATGTTTGTTGTTTAATGTTTGTTGTTTAATGTTTGTTGTTTAAATGTTTTTGGGAGTTCACAAGACTCCCTCAGACCCCGGCCCGGCACATGCTGTTGACCCAGGCCATCTGAAAAGCAAGTGGTCTGTTTATTGATATACCCTCCCAGATTCTTTACTAATCTTCTTATTTGTGCAAGTTATAGGTAACACGTTTGGTAAGATACAGGTAAATGAATGTTTCATTGTTTTATACATAAAAAGACTGGCTACCTTTTTATACAACAATCTGTCAAAAACTGGGCAAAGTCCTGAGCCAGGAGTGAGCACGGAAACTGCGCAGCTGAACAAACCCACCCGACCGGGACCCTGGGACACAGACAACAGGCGCCTGCTAGGCAACCTTTTTGCTTACTGTAGTCTCTGTGTCATGAGGTTTCATGGGTGTCTAGCTGCAAGGTAACCCAGCTTCTCTGGGCGGACCTTTGTTGTATAAATCCTGCATTGTTGTTTCTTCTTTTAATATGTTGTATCAAAGTAGAATTGTTTTATCTTTACAGACCTGCCCTGGGCAGATGATTGTGTGGCTTTGTGATTGCGTTCTGGTGATTAGTTCAGAGTGTTCTGTATGACAGTGAGCATTATAATAACTGTATGTGGTCAAGTTTGTGTTTTACCTTAAAGTGACATTAAAGTCAAAATGTTTTTTCCCTCCCCCCCATGTTAATGTCAGCACTTACCTTAAATGATGTCTCTTCATCCGATCTTCTTTCCTGATGTTTTCATCTGTCCCTCCAGCGCTGCGTCGGGTCTCCGATCCGATAAGACCGTGTGTACTGTATGAATTTCACATAAAAATATAAAGGAATGCAATGTGTTCACTCCCAGAAAAGGAGGGGGTCTGTACTCATGGAAGGTTGTGTGCAGCCTTGGATTAGGGAATTATGAAAACAGTGTGTTGTGTTTTGGAGAGACAAATAGTCAGCCCACATCTGATTGCTTTGTACACACCGTTACAGCCAGATAGAGAGGAACATAGAAAATCCACGTGGTAATAATAGGAGCTCCTTAGAATTGGGTACCAACAAAGTGCACTTATAAATTACTCATAAAGGCCTAAAAGTTTAAAGAGTTTGTTCAGTATGAGTAATATTTCATTGACTATTTTGTGATGTTTCTAATCACTGGCTTATTTCTAGGAGAGGAACATGGTGAGGTCACAGCGAGACCGCTGAATTGTATTTGTTTTCTTTGGATTGTACTAAAATTGTATTCATGTTCTGGTCTCCGATCCAGCGCTGACTCCTCTGTCCCTGTTGGCACTTCCTGTCCCACGGTGTCTGCATGCGGGTGCACGCGTCCATAGACTTACCTTGCGTCTCTGCTCGTCTCCCGCCGAAAATACTAACTGTGCAAGTGCGCATGCGCCCGCCCCAAGATGCTTTGCGGCCCCTATAGCAGTTTCGGATTCTTGGGCTTGCTAGCAGTATGTAGGCCACAAAAACGGAGGGTTTAGAACCCCTTTAAGTATGCTGAATTGAAAAAAGAGGTTCTTGAGACACCATGGTTCCCTGATGAGATGGCAATCACAAAATGTGTAGCACATACAAAAATAGGAAGGCAGAGGCAGTTGCAAAACTAGCAGCACATGGTATTGAATACACAAATCTTTGTGGTGGCCTCCTCACCGGGGAATACAGATCATATTTAAGTGTTTTTAAGTCATTGCAGAGTGGAGAAATCAGAGATGATGGGACTTTGGGGCCATGAAGATGGTCAGTTTTGTACACCACCTCATACGCTGTATTTATATCTAGCTGAGGCATGACACGGCCAATTTCATCTGTCCAAAGCAGCAATAGTCTCTACAGACACCTTTCACTACGTAGTCTCAGGGGTTATTACTATTTTGCCAAGGATGTGAAGCATGTTAGGTACACAAGCCAGGAAAAGCTTGTGAAAATGTCCACTAAAGATCTAATCAAAAGTCCTGTATCCTTCTCAAGGATCGCAAATTGAATGTTTGGGAACCAAGATTTGATGGTCCCTTTCAAGTGTTACTAACCACGCCTACCTTGGTCACATTAAAAAGAGAAAATCCCTTGAGCACATGTTTCACATAGTAAAAAGGTTTAACTATCAAGTATATTTTTGTCCTACTTCTAGGTCTAGGATATATAATTGGTAAGGATCAGGATAAGTAGATAAAGTTCATGAGATTCTATGAAATAACCAAGTCAAAGTAATACTTTCTCCTAGCACCTCCTGAACCTACTGCACCTTATACAGATATTTGTTATCCTGGACAAGCTAACCATCCTGATGCCATAATCTCCATTTCAGGAGAAAAACAGCATTCCTCAGCAGGATGTCTATCTCCATTGGAGCAACTGACCCGCTAATATCTTCTTTCCATTTTGGAGAAAACCACCACTACAGATAAGCATGTGTTCAGCAAAGGCATATATCTGAGGCTGGGAGTAAAAGCCGAGATGAGGCTAGAGATCTCCTGAACTATCTGCATATCAAGCCGAAATTCATTTATATCCATGGTAAAACCACTCCGATCCTCCTACTTTGTTCTATGGGTGAACATAAACAGTACTGTGAGTGAAATCCATCCATTTTTTCTACACGTATGATATATTTTTTTTCATGTTGACTTTCTTTTTGCATTTTTCCATACACGTGTATGACGAGATCTGACATCTCCTTTCCAATCTCTGGGAATCCAATCCAAATAGCTTCATAAAGTGGAGTTTTTCAGGGTGTGCCCTCTGACCAATGTTTATCCACACGCATCTTTTCTTTATCAGCCGTATGCAGCCACTTGTATGTTTGTTGATGTTTTTTTATACGGATTTTTTGATATATGTGCAATCCTAAATATATATTTAATAAATAATTTTCTACGACTAATATAAAGTGTATGGTCAAAAATTTTGAAACAGTGGTGGGATCCCCTTTTTCGGGGGAAAATCGTTTTTGTTAACAAATTAATAGGGGACCCTCCATTATAAACAAATCAAAGCTTTATTGATGATTTATATATATTTCAAACCTTCCTACTCCGCAGTATATATTACAGATATATACATTTATAATAATAGTGTGTGACTGTGGGGGGACATTAGAACATTAGAGTGTGAGCTCCTCTGGTGCAGAGAACACCGGGTTGGGGGGCCAATTACATCTGCTCTCTGCCCTTCGCTCTCTCTCTCCTGGCTGTCTCTCTTCGCTCTCTCTCCTGGCTGTCTCTCTTCGCTCTCTCTCCTGGCTGTCTCTCTTCGCTCTCTCTCTCCTGGCTGTCTCTCTTCGCTCTCTCTCTCCTGGCTGTCTCTCTTTGCTCTCCCCTGTCTGTCTCTCTCTGCTCTCCCCTGGCTGTCTCTCTCTCCCCTGGCTGTCTCTCTCTCTCCCCTGGCTGTCTCTCTCTCCCCTGGCTGTCTCTCTCTC
>NW_017310284.1:13605-17118 GCF_000935625.1 Nanorana parkeri
GCGGCCGGTCTTCACATTTAAAATGTAGTTACATGTGCAGCTACCCCGAAGGTAAGACCTAGCGCAATCTTCAGGGATGTCTGCAATATGAGACCTACCACCGAACTAGGTCTTACTTTCGGGGAAACGCGGTAACAAGGACCAAATGGGCTAGTCAGATATATATATACGGCTAGTCAGATATATATATATACAGCTAGTCAGATATATATATATACAGCTAGTCAGATATATATATATACAGCTAGTCAGATATATATATATACAGCTAGTCAGATATATATATATACAGCTAGTCAGATATATATATATACAGCTAGTCAGATATATATATATACAGCTAGTCAGATATATATATATACAGCTAGTCAGATATATATATATACAGCTAGTCAGATATATATATATACAGCTAGTCAGATATATATATACGGCTAGTCAGATATATGCGGCAAGTCAATTGCCTGCAGATAAATAGAAATGTAAACTTTACCAAAAATTGCCAGGTCTTTTGTCTGAGATGTCGGCTTTGTGTCGGTGTAGGGACGAGATAGGCGTCGGTGTAGGGACGAGATAGGCGTCGGTGTAGGGACGAGATAGGCGTCGGTGTAGGGACGAGATAGGCGTCGGTGTAGGGACGAGATAGGCGTCGGTGTAGGGACGAGATAGGCGTCGGTGTAGGGGCGAGATAGGCGTCGGTGTAGGGACGAGATATGTTCAGGTCTTCTTTGGTTCCGTTCCCCTGGTCAGCCCGCCAATCAGCTTCAAATCTCTCCCTCCGGTCTCTGTGTATCTCCCCTCGTATACTCTTCTCCTAACTTTTTATCACCCCAGAATGTGGGCGTCATTCGCTTATCTTCACCTATTATGACGCCAGAAGGCCGTTACTTTTCTAAAAACCATCCCTGTAACTACCGGAACTCAAAAAAATCAGAACTGATAAAAATAACAAGATCAAAAAATCTATCAAAAGATAAATGAACACAATCAACTTTTGCTGCAATATTTACCTTGAATCCAGAGATTTCCCCCACCACTAGATGTGTGATGGGCCAGCTTTATTAAACCCACTCCCTCTGAGCCCAGGTCATCCTGGACCCGCCCCCTGTGAGTGGACTGAGCAGCAGCACAGCGATGAGCTCATCTCTCATTCACTCTGCTCTCTCCACCTGTCACTCTGCTCTCTCCACCTATCAGCACGCTCCTTGTCAGACCTGACTGGCTCCTCATTGCTAAAGATAAACAATAGAAGATTTGGAACTTTTCTCTTCTTGATGTTTTATTTCCTCTTCCAGTCCGGCACAGATGAACAATCCGCCGGTGACAAGTGGATCCCATTTGGTACTAAACTGGCCGAGATGTCTCTGTAGAGGGGGAAGGGAAATATACTTCATCAAGCTGGCGATACCCCGGCTGCTCATCTACTTGGATACCACGTCAGGTCACGTCAGCGTCTGGCCGTTGGAGTTTTTGTATTAATAAAACTTTCTCATTAAAAAAAATAATGTGTTTTTGTGTTTTTATTTGTGTAATATTGTATATATTGTACACAGAAGCGATCACAATGTGTGTTATACAGCCACTGCACACCCATTCCTGGATTGTTATATTGTACAGCAGCGGGGATCCAAACTCCGGCACTCCATCTGTGGTGAGACTCCCTGTATTTGCCTGTGGGAGTCATGCCTGTGGCTGTCAGTCTTCCAATGTCTTATGGGACTTGTAGTTCCACAATAGCTGGAGGGCCGGAGTTTGGCTTCCCCTGTTGTACAGGCCTAGGAATGTTTCTTGTTACATACAATTCGGCTTGTCTGAGGATGACTCTGGGGCTGAAAGTCAGAACGTTCCTGTAGCCTTCCTAGCCAGTCTTTATTTTGTAGCTCAGCTCCTGAGTGTGCATAACAATATGAAATAAATGGACTGTATGGAACAGGGAACTGTCATTTGATGCCGTTATGCCCACTTAGGGGTCAGGAGTTAGCTTACGAGGCCTCTCACATCAGAAAATGGCTAAATAATGGGGGGCAAATCTTCCATAAGTAAGTCTACAACCTTGTATGAGGATGGAAGGTTCTCTTTAAGGATGACATTTCCAAACAGAACCTTCAGGGTTAGAAAGTGAGTCACGGAGAACGTGTTTTCCTGCTACGACCAAAGAACGGGAGGCGGCATTGTTGTCTCTCGTCCCTTCAGATCTGCGGATAGGGGAAGGTAGTTTTTATTCATCTGCAGACGTATAATAAGAACATTCATTTCTATAATGCTTTGTATGGCAGATATTGAAGTTTTCTCTCATGGAGGAGTTTGCTAAGTGCTGATTATGAGGGAGAAAGTGTATTGGGAATGTGACATTCATCTCTCTTCTGCTGGTACTCTGTCTCTTTCTGAGCCTTCCAGACCTATCCAGGTCAGTGCCAAAGCTTTCTAAATGCCTCCCATCTACAGGAGCAGATCCTGGAGGGGCTCGGACTGAGGCTTTGAAGGATAAGAGTACTTTGGGGGGAAAAGTAGCAAGGGTGGGCAACTCCGGACCTCCAGCTGTTGTGGAACTACAAGTCCCATGAGGCATTACAAGACTGACAGCCACAGGCATGACTCCCAGAGGCATGATGGGATATGTGAAAAGCACAGCTGGAGGGCCGGAGTTGTCCCCCTCTGATCTATAGGTAACCCCTCTGTATGGTTCCCTGAAGAAAACAGCCTTCCACTCTCAGTTTCCCCCTTCCCTCTATAGTTCTTTTGCTGGATTTAGTAACAAGTGTCCAGAAAACAAGAGGTTGAGAAAGGAGGGAAGCAAAACAAAAATGAAAAATATTCAGTAAATCTCTCCAATACGAGTGCATTTTCCCTTTGTTTTGTCTCTTTATAAATGCAGCAACTACAGAATAATTCCCATTGACCGGCTAGAAATCCAGCGAGCTCCTAACTTCCTATAGGGAGCTGACAACGCTGCCTCTGCTATCCTGCAATTTCAAGCACTGTTGTCTCCACTATTAGACTATAGAATGTCATAGAGAATATGCCAAATTGGAGGTGTTCTGTAGTCCAGCAGAACTAAACATGGGCGGACCCGGCACAATACTACACAATGTCAGGAGCTGGATTCCTGGCAGATCAGCAAGTATGTTTCTGTATGTGACACATTATGTAACGGGTAATGCAGAGATATTCCGGATAGGGGTTCGCCCCGACATTCTGCTACGAGAGCTCAGGAATTAAGACCCGGGCTTGTTCTGTAGTACTCCTCACATCATCAGCTCAGGAATGAAAGTGACACTAAACTCCGGAGGGAAGTCTTACAAATACATTCACGTTCCTGAACTCTGAACAACAATGTCTCTGATTTGTGTATCACTCGGCCTGTAGATCCTCCAATCATCTCTGACACTGTCCTTCCTTCTGGAGGGGGGCTACGTCTGTTCCCCATGGTCCCTGTGTGTGTTGTAAAGTAGTCACCGCTCCAAGCTCCCCCCCCCCCCCCCCCTTTTTTTTGTTTTTTTGTTGTATGCGCGC
>NW_017310284.1:17226-21751 GCF_000935625.1 Nanorana parkeri
CGCCCCGCCCCCCCCCCCCCCCTGATTTGTATTGAGATTGTAGTCCATCCCGGGGAGGGGAACTTGAAGCTTTTTAAAGACTATTGGAGGAAGGGATACACGATTTGTGATGCACATTTGGTAATGTCCAATGGAACCTTCATCCATAAGGGCCCATTAGCACCTGCTGCGCTACTTATAATTTCATATAGTAGTATGACTGACTACATTACCCCTATTAAAGGACACACATTCAATGGGATAGACCGTGCTTCTTATCATCCACACACATCCAATGGGATAGACCGCTGCTCTGCTGGACACCTAAAACATTATTTTATTAGGAAGTCATCAAATCTTTCTACATTCAAAATACAAAAAGTTGTTTGGGACGTAGCAGTTGAGGGAAATGTATCAAAACTGGAGCAGACCCAATCCGAAGCCGCTGTGCATGGCAACCAATCAGCTTCTCTCTTTCATTTTCAAAGCTTAACTGGGCGAACTGATGCTAGAAGCTGATTGGTTACTATGGCTGACTGCTCTAGATTATGACTGCTCCAGTTCTGATAAATTCCCCCCAATGGGTGTTTTTGGCTGGAAGGACGGGAGTGCTAGAATTCTGCACGTCTGTGGGCTCTGCTCCTGGAATGGATCCAATCATAGAGTTCTGGAAAGGTGGAAACAGTTCTGATGGTTGTTCCTCGACTAGAAATACAACAACAACTTCTTCCAACAACTTCTTCCAACAACCCGTCACTGCTTTCTGGCTCATCGTGATATCGAGCGCCTATGAGTGTTGGAGACGCGGGTTCGAATCCAAGAACTGCCACGACCTTATTTGTGGCCCGGTGGATTGGAGGTCATGAGCTGGTCCTACAACGGCGGTGAAGATCCGGTTCAAGTCTCAGCGCCCGCGTATTCATTTCTAATTATAAAATGGTGAAATAAGGACGGCGATGTTCATGAGACGGATAGAACTCTCACATCTGGGTCTGAAGCCCAGAGCTGAGAAGCTTCTGAAACAGAAGAACACACGCCAGTGTTTGCTCGGAGGGGAATAACTCCATCAATAAGAGCAATGACTGAAGAACACGGCAACAGCGAATATCACACGTCAGAGATCACATTTTATTGACCTGATATACAAAAGCCCGGATGACACACCTAAACCAAAGTCTAATAAAAAGAAAAAACATCCTAAATCCCACTTTCAGGCAATGATCACATTTTATATACTAAGTCTAGAGCCCTATATTTGAAGAAAGAACATTTCCTAAAAAGTTCCAACTAGTTTTTGAGTCATTTTTATTACTAAGTGTGGAGTTCTGGGACATTGAAGTTCAAAGGGCTGGCTGCTAAACCCCAAGCCAGAGCTTGTCTCTGGCGTAGGGGTTTAGCAGCCAGCCAGCGATGCAGCAGATCCGTCGCTGGTTCGAATCGCGGCTCTTCCCTTTGAATTTGTAGGCCGCAGTCATCACATTTCACCTACTAAGTCTTGATGGGTTGCCTGGTTGTACAAAGGGCTGGCTGGCTCAGAGGTTTAGCTGCCGGCCCATGTCCCAGTAGAGATTTTGAAGTTGCTGGTTCGAATCTTGGTTTTTCCTTCTGAATCTGTGACGTCTTTTACACCAGAAGTAGGAGAAGGAACACCTCATTGCCTGAGCAGAGGCGAGTAGCTCAGTGGATAAGAGCGTTGACCCAGGGCGCCATAGACCCAAGTTCAAATCCACAACAGCGCTGAAGATTCCAAGGGTGGATCCATGAATACGCTGCAGGCTCCGAGAGTGCAACTCCATGAAAGTGCTGTAGACCCCCGAGTGCCACACCACAAGAGCGCTGTAGACCCCGAGGGAGAGTACATGGAAGCACAGTAGACTTGAGCTCGAATCGCTGAGTGAAAGCTTGGAGGCCATGGACAACCCACCAGTCTGCTGCAGTCCCAGGCCCCCACAGGCCTGTAACATGTGTGGCATCACAATAGAGTGTGGACTACCCCCTCTTCGGTCCATAGTCTGTGACATCACTGCAACATATATAAATACAAGGGGCTGTCTTACAGGGGCGGCCCATTCAAAATTTAGGGACTTAGGTTTTTTTTTGGCTCACCCCAGAGATATATATATATATATATATATCACTGAGTGAAAGCTTGGAGGCCATGGACAACCCACCAGTCTGCTGCAGTCCCAGGCCCCCACAGGCCTGTAACATGTGTGGCATCACAATAGAGTGTGGACTACCCCCTCTTCGGTCCATAGTCTGTGACATCACTGCAACATATATAAATACAAGGGGCTGTCTTACAGGGGCGGCCCATTCAAAATTTAGGGACTTAGGTTTTTTTTTGGCTCACCCCAGAGATATATATATATATATATATATCCAGGTCACCTCCAAGGTGCTGTGCAGTACCTGAACCCCCTAGTGGTGGGACAGAGTAGTGGGTCTGAAACAGTTCCCACTACCCTGCCCCACCATTAGGAGGTTCAGGTATTGCACAGCACCCAAGAGACACAAGGCTTTCCTTCTACAGCACTCTTGTGGTATCACACTCCGGGGGTCTACATCACATTCATGGAGTCACACACACTCCAGGGGTCTACATCACATTCATGGAGTCACACACTCGGAGCCTGCAGCGCTTTCACACATTTGGACTTGTGTGGATTTGAACCCAAGTCTCCAGCAGGCCAGTCAGAGCTCTCATCCTCTGAGCCACCTCCTCAGCTCTGGCATTGAAGTGCTCGTTCTTCTAGTTCAGGAGTAGAAAGAATTTACACAATACAAATCTCTGCTATCACTAGGCAATGTATACACAAAGGAATATTCTTTCGCTTTCCCTTGTAAAGACATCGGCCAATAAAACTACAAATCTCTAGCCCTCTCCCTAATCATACATATAAAGCATTGTCATTTCTGTCTGTGTTGCTATTTCAGATTTGTCTAGTGACCCCGGCGCAGGAAGTGAGGGCTAAATGTCTCCGAATAGCAGCAAAAACCCAACAATGATACCCGTCCTTCCTCACTCTAACCAAAGCCTACAGAATCATTGTGGCCGGACACTTGTAAGGAAATGCATACATTTAGATTACAGTTGCCTGCTCGGGCCTTTTTCTGATGGAATAGCCGATTGCTCTAATGTCTATGTATGACATTGATATATTAGCTTTTTATTCTTACACAGAATGTGGAAGGGTTAGCACCCTTCCCCACTGCTTCAAAAAAAAATCCTTACAGTTTACCTAATACAAAAGATACAATTGTGCACCGAAATGGAAATTTTAAAACCGAAACGAAACCGAAATAAACAAAATTGTCAGCACAAAACCGATACCGAAAATGTTTTTTTATTTTAATTTTGTCAATTTTTTATAATATTTAACTTTTATTTATTTTTTATAAACGTTTAATTTTTTTATATTTATTCATTTTTTATTAAGTATTTTTTACTTTACTTTTTAGGGGCTTTGGGGAAATATTGGGGGTCTAAACAGACCCCTGATATTTGCCTTTTAAAATAGAAAAAGAGATTGAGGACACAGAGTCCTCAATCTCTTTTTCTGCAGCCCCTGTTATCAATGAACAGGAATCCTCTATACTGAGTGCTCCTGATCATTCCTAACATGTGGACAGAGTATGATTACTATAACCACAATTATGAATGAACAGGAAGTGATGTAGGAGGTGATGTAGATCACTTCCCATTCATTCATAATTGAAGATATAGTAACCAGACTATGTCCTCAATTATCTACACTCAGTGATCACTGTACCTGCTCTCCTCTCTGATACGCTGTCACAGGAGGCTGATCCAGCGGTGCGGGAGGAAAGCCCAGCCTCCTGTGACAGCGCGGCCTGTCTCCGCCCACACACCGCTCTGCCGGACTGTGATAGGCGACTGAGCGGTGTGGGAGGAGAGACACCGGCCACTCACAGCGCTCTCCTCGCGCAGCGCTCGGCCGGCTGTCACTTTCTCTCCTCCCCGCTGCGACACAGAGCAGCGCCCAGCGGGGGGAGGAAAGAAACCTGGGATGCGACGATGTAACGGCAGGAAAATGGCACTTTCGGCATTATGCCAAAATTACCATTTTCGGCCGATATGTTTCAGCAGCCGATATATCGGTGCATTCCTAAATTTTACTTAAAAACAAAAAATGTTTGATTATTTTTACATTTAATATTATTTTTAAAAATTTTTTTTACTTTAAAAAGGAGAACTATGAGGTCAGGGATTTTCCCCATAGTTCTCCTTAGGGTAACGGGAGGACATAAAACTAGCGTCCTCCCATCACCCTAAGCTCAGTAGCTACAGCTCGCGGTATACTGAGACGCCGCAGCTGAAGCGGATCCCGACAATTATGTCTGGATCCGCCCAGCTGCGTGAGTGACAGCTGGCTCTGCCTATCTAGAGGTCACATTCACATATGGTAAGTGATAACATGAAAATCTGAATACTGCAATAACAGTCGCAATTATACTTTGAATTTCCAGAGGCTTTAAAAGAGATAGGCTAGATCAACAAGCAAAGACGAAACTCCCTTTAAAT
>NW_017310284.1:21802-23879 GCF_000935625.1 Nanorana parkeri
GTCTCATATCTGACCCCGTCCTCCCCTTCAGTCTTCTATCTGCCCCCGTCCTCCCCTTCAGTCTTCTATCTGCCCCCGTCCTCCCCTTCAGTCTTCTATCTGCCCCCGTCCTCCCCTTCAGTCTTCTATCTGCCCCCGTCCTCCCCTTCAGTCTTCTATCTGCCCCCGTCCTCCCCTTCAGTCTTCTATCTGCCCCCGTCCTCCCCTTCAGTCTTCTATCTGCCCCCGTCCTCCCCTTCAGTCTTCTATCTGCCCCCGTCCTCCCCTTCAGTCTTCTATCTGCCCCCGTCCTCCCCTTCAGTCTTCTATCTGCCCCCGTCCTCCCCTTCAGTCTTCTATCTGCCCCCGTCCTCCCCTTCAGTCTTCTATCTGCCCCCGTCCTCCCCTTCAGTCTTCTATCTGCCCCCGTCCTCCCCTTCAGTCTTCTATCTGCCCCCGTCCTCCCCTTCAGTCTTCTATCTGCCCCCGTCCTCCCCTTCAGTCTTCTATCTGCCCCCGTCCTCCCCTTCAGTCTTCTATCTGCCCCCGTCCTCCCCTTCAGTCTTCTATCTGCCCCCGTCCTCCCCTTCAGTCTTCTATCTGCCCCCGTCCTCCCCTTCAGTCTTCTATCTGCCCCCGTCCTCCCCTTCAGTCTTCTATCTGCCCCCGTCCTCCCCTTCAGTCTTCTATCTGCCCCCGTCCTCCCCTTCAGTCTTCTATCTGCCCCCGTCCTCCCCTTCAGTCTTCTATCTGCCCCCGTCCTCCCCTTCAGTCTTCTATCTGCCCCCGTCCTCCCCTTCAGTCTTCTATCTGCCCCCGTCCTCCCCTTCAGTCTTCTATCTGCCCCCGTCCTCCCCTTCAGTCTTCTATCTGCCCCCGTCCTCCCCTTCAGTCTTCTATCTGCCCCCGTCCTCCCCTTCAGTCTTCTATCTGCCCCCGTCCTCCCCTTCAGTCTTCTATCTGACCTCCGTCCTTCCCTTCAGTCTTCTATCTGAGCTCCGGCCTCCCCTTCAGTCTTCTATCTGACCTCCGACGTTCCCTTCAGTCTCATATCTGACCTCCGTCCTTCCCATCAGTCTTCTATCTGACCTCCATCCTTCCCTTCAGTCTTCTATCTGACCTCCGTCCTCCCCTTCAGTCTTAGCAGTGAGGTGATGATGGGTGGAGTAGTATTAATAGTAATGGGGGGTGCAGTGAGGTGATGATGGGTAGAGTAGTATTAATAGTAATGAGGGGTGCAGTGAGGGGATGATGGGAGGAGTAGTATTACTAGTAATGGAGGGTGCAGTGAGGGGATGATGGGAGGAGTAATATTAATAGTAACGGGGAGTGCAGTGTGGTGATGATGGGTGGAGTAGTATTAATAGTAATGGGGGGTGCAGTGAGGGGATGATGGGTGGAGTAGTATTAATAGTAATGGAGGGTGCAGTGAGGGGATGATGGGAGGAGTAGTATTACTAGTAATGGGGGGTGCAGTGGGGAAAGGAGGGGAAGAGTGAGGTGATATGGAGGGGTGCTGTGTGATGGGGAGGGCACCATGAGGTAGGGATGGAGGAGGGTCTCTGATGGGAAGTAGTTTCTGTATTGGGTGAAGGATGTTGTGGGCGGGACTATGATGGGAAGTAGTTTCTGTATTGGGTGAAGGATGTTGTGGGCGGGACTATGATGGGAAGTAGTTTCTGTATTGGGTGAAGGATGTTGTGGGCGGGACTATGATGGGAAGTAGTTTCTGTATTGGGTAAAGGATGTTGTGGGCGGGACTATGAAGGGGAAGTCGTCTCTGTATTGGAGGAAGGATTATGTGGGCGGAACTATGAAGGGGAAGTCGTCTCTGTATTGGAGGAAGGATGATGTGGGAAGGACTATGATGGGGAAGTAGTCCTTGTATTGGGTGAAGGATGGTGGGGGAGGAGCTCCTGTCATCGGATCATCTCAGGGATGGCGGCACTCTAGGTCCCTCACAGTTCACTGACCGTCATGTCTATCCTCCTCCTCTCCACCCGTGCGTGCCGCGTTTGGGTCCTCCGGAGTAGCCGGGTGCTGTGTGCGGGAGGTGCGCGGCTGCGGTGTGCAGCAGAGGCCGAGGCTATGCGGCCTA
>NW_017310284.1:24539-25236 GCF_000935625.1 Nanorana parkeri
ATAATAAATCCCCTCCCCCCCGGGCTGTCTATGGAAACACTCCATTGTAGGCCGCTGCGGGTTGTTTACATGCATTTCAATGGAAGACGCATCCAAGCGCATGGAAACGCACAGACGCATCATCGCATATTATACAATGCATTGCGACGCATGCCGACACCGCAGGGACGCACGCTGACACCAGAGCGCCGACACCGCAGGGACGCACGCTGACACCAGGCCCACGAGCGCTGACACCAGGGACATGAGCGCCGACACCGCAGGGACGCACGCTGACACCAGGGACACGAGCGCCGACACCGCAGGGACGCACAGCAGGGAAATGCGAATAGACAGCAGGGCTGCACGCTGACTACAGTGTGATGTGCGCTGACATGCGTTTTGACACCCTCTTGTTGATTCCAATGGGGAAAACGGATCAATGTGACCCCCCCTTCCCCTCCCCCACCTTTCAAGTTGTATTTTCCTGGTGCAGGCCGTGTGCCCTTATCTGCAGTGCAGGCGCCGCGTGTCCTCCTCCCACCAGATATCTCCCCGACCATCCGCACCCCTCCCCCACCCCTGATCAGCATGCCCTACTCAGAGCGTCAGCAGACACTGGGGGCCCGAACACACCGGCCTGCGTGCGTCATGATCCGCATAACGTGTGCGTTGTGATACATTGTTCTTTTGTATTATAAAACAACTTTATGCATCA
>NW_017310285.1:0-9752 GCF_000935625.1 Nanorana parkeri
CTGCGGACTCATCAATAGAACTACAAGTAAAAGACACTCGACTTCCAGCGCTGCTCACAACCCCCGACCACCCCCCCCATACACACTGCATCTTACTCACCTTTTATATCAGGAGACGCGGATTATAAGTATTTTTGTGTATTGCTTTGTAGCCTTCGACTGGCCACACAATTCGTTTTTATTCCATTTTTTATTTTTATTTTAAATTTTTGATTGCCGGATGGAATAATTCCCCCGTTTACACAATTTTCAACCAGATTTTATTTATTTATTATTCACAATATAACTTGTTCTCACACGACAATATTTTATTTACACATATTTTGCGATATTTACATTGTTAACTTAATATTTAACCCCTTCATGGCTGAGCTTGTTTTTAGTTTGTTGGTAAATGACTGGACACGCTTTTGACACATTGTTGCTGTGTGATTTCTTCCACGCCGATGATATACTTTCTTACAAAGTGCACCCACACATATTATATATTGTTTTTTAGAGGACAGATAGGGCTATAAATTTATATCACATATGTGTGTCTAACACCTCACTTAGGACAAATAAAATATAAAAAAAAGAGGGAAAAAACGTTAAAAAAAACCCAAAAATGCAATAAATACCGTTCATTTATTTGTCCCTTTTTTTATTTTTTACACTTTTTTTTTATTTTTTACACTTTTCACAATTTTTTTTTACACTTTTCACTTTTTTTTTTAACTTAAAAATGTTATTTTATTTATTTAATGATATCAGGCAGTCATTGTGAATTAATCTCACTGTTACCGCTTGATAAATTAATACATTTTTGGTTATTATCAGGCGGCTTCAAACTTCAGAACAGCCGATAATAAGTTAGTGACAAAAAAAGTCAGAGGATCCTTGGAGGGTTCCTCCATGGCGTGTCCTGGAAACATAGAGACACATGATGGAGAGATATGAGAGGGTTAGATGACTTCACTCAACGTTCCACCTGGATCAGGAGGTCTGAGGGAGCGGATGTTCTATGAGGAGGTCCCAACCAGCCGGGACTCCTCCCCCTCTTCAGTCATATGGCCTTAGCCCCTCCTCCAAGATCACTTCTACATTGACACAGCTTTGTCAGAAGAGACAGAGCCAATGGGGACTGGGAGGAGCATGGTCATCACCTAACCACAAGCCTGGGCACTGGGTCATGTGATCTCCTGAGGCACAAAAGGTTCAAAGTTCTGACCTGTAGACCCTTCACCACAGAACAAGGGACTATAGACCTAGGCTCCTGGTGATGGGCAGCACTGGAGGGAGCTTCTGTTACTCCTTACCTTTCATCCCACCAAGACTGTATTACGTTATAACTCACCTGAGCTGATCTGTGTAGGCGCGTCCTCCTCTATGGATGTCCTCATCATTCTGGCCTCCTCCTCCGTATATCGCTGATCATCCCTCACATACGTCTCTTCTACTTCACCCTCAACTTTCATCTTCATCAGATCTTCACCCTAAACCAACAGAACGGCAGAAAGTCTCATCTTGTAGAGTCCGCCCATCATCTCCACATGTTCCCGCCCCTCAACTCCACCCACCTGATCATGGTGAAGGACGGTGTGATCCTCCTGGGTGGAATCCCGAGGACTGGGACATCTCTCTGGTGGGTTCCTGTAGCTGGTTGACTCCTCCATGATGTCCCTGTAGACATCTTTGTGTCCTTCAGAAGGTTCCTCCGTCACCCCGTACTCCTCATCCTCCTCTTTATATTCTTCTTTCACATGATGATCCCCGAGGTCTCCGCTCTGAGAAGATAAGAAACATGAATCATCATCACCACGTCCTTGTAGAGATCCCGGTAATGTGAGGGGCGGGGCATTCTCCATCACCACGTCCTTGTAGAGATCCCGGTGTCCTTCTAGATACTCCCACTCCTCCATGGAGAGATAGACAGAGACATCCTGACACCTTATAGGAACCTGACACACACAATGATACCGTCACCACCTAGACACGCCCCTTGTCTGTTCCTGGATCATGTCCCAGAATCCCCGGCACCGCCCACCTCTCCCGTCACCACCCAGACACGCCCCTTGTCTGTTCCTGGATCATGTCCCAGAATCCCCGGCACCGCTCACCTCTCCCGTCACCACCCAGACACGCCCCTTGTCTGTTCCTGGATCATGTCCCAGAATCCCCGGCACCGCTCACCTCTCCCGTCACCACCCAGACACGCCCCTTGTCTGTTCCTGGATCATGTCCCAGAATCCCCGGCACCGCCCACCTCTCCCGTCACCACCCAGACACGCCCCTTGTCTGTTCCTGGATCATGTCCCAGAATCCCCGGCACCGCTCACCTCTCCCGTCACCACCCAGACACGCCCCTTGTCTGTTCCTGGATCATGTCCCAGAATCCCCGGCACCGCTCACCTCTCCCGTCACCACCCAGACACGCCCCTTGTCTGTTCCTGGATCATGTCCCAGAATCCCCGGCACCGCTCACCTCTCCCGTCACCACCCAGACACGCCCCTTGTCTGTTCCTGGATCATGTCCCAGAATCCCCGGCACCGCTCACCTCTCCCGTCACCACCCAGACACGCCCCTTGTCTGTTCCTGGATCATGTCCCAGAATCCCCGGCACCGCTCACCTCTCCCGTCACCACCCAGACACGCCCCTTGTCTGTTCCTGGATCATGTCCCAGAATCCCCGGCACCGCTCACCTCTCCCGTCACCACCCAGACACGCCCCTTGTCTGTTCCTGGATCATGTCCCAGAATCCCCGGCACCGCTCACCTCTCCCGTCACCACCCAGACACGCCCCTTGTCTGTTCCTGGATCATGTCCCAGAATCCCCGGCACCGCTCACCTCTCCCGTCACCACCCAGACACGCCCCTTGTCTGTTCCTGGATCATGTCCCAGAATCCCCGGCACCGCTCACCTCTCCCGTCACCACCCAGACACGCCCCTTGTCTGTTCCTGGATCATGTCCCAGAATCCCCGGCACCGCTCACCTCTCCCGTCACCACCCAGACACGCCCCTTGTCTGTTCCTGGATCATGTCCCAGAATCCCCGGCACCGCTCACCTCTCCCGTCACCACCCAGACACGCCCCTTGTCTGTTCCTGGATCATGTCCCAGAATTCCCGGCACCGCTCACCTCTCCCGTCACCACCCAGACACGCCCCTTGTCTGTTCCTGGATCATGTCCCAGAATCCCCGGCACCGCTCACCTCTCCCGTCACCACCCAGACACGCCCCTTGTCTGTTCCTGGATCATGTCCCAGAATCCCCGGCACCGCTCACCTCTCCCGTCACCACCCAGACACGCCCCTTGTCTGTTCCTGGATCATGTCCCAGAATTCCCGGCACCGCTCACCTCTCCCGTCACCACCCAGACACACCCCTTGTCTGTTCCTGGATCATGTCCCAGAATCCCCGGCACCGCTCACCTCTCCCGTCACCACCCAGACACGCCCCTTGTCTGTTCCTGGATCATGTCCCAGAATCCCCGGCACCGCTCACCTCTCCCGTCACCACCCAGACACGCCCCTTGTCTGTTCCTGGATCATGTCCCAGAATTCCCGGCACCGCTCACCTCTCCCATCACCACCCAGACACGCCCCTCGTCTGTTCCTGGATCATGTCCCAGAATTCCCGGCACCGCTCACCTCTCCTGTCAGCAGCTCCATCATCTTCTTGGTGACTTCTAGAACCTTCTCCATGTTGGGTCTCTCGGGTTTTAGGGAGTCACATGGGGGCACTGTGATGGTCACATGATCACCAGACTTCAGAAGAGGAAAACTCTGGATGGAGAAACCAATAGGAACATCATGGTATTATCCCAGAATCTTCCTCCAATCTCCGGTCAGGTCATGTGACCTCCCAGAATCCTCCTCACCTCTCCGGTCAGGTGACCTCCCAGAATCCTCCTCACCTCTCCGGTCAGGTGACCTCCCAGAATCCTCCTCACCTCTCCGGTCAGCAGGTAGATGATCTCCAGGGTGAGGTTTAGTATCCTCTCGGTCATGTGACTCCGGTCCTCCTCCATCATTGGTGCAGTCCTCTATGGAGGTCTCCCTGTAGACAGATAACATTGATATCAGAGAATGATCCGGATTGTGTTGGTTGTACAATAATAGGAGGAGGAGATCGGGAGGTGACATGGAGGTCAGGATGTAGGAGGATCTATAGAAAACTCTATATATGTTTGTAGGAGAATCTGTCGGAGAAAAATGAGGTCGCAGTGACTATGGAGGACGAGGACGGACATGACAGGGGGGGGGGAGGGGTTACTGGGTGTAAATATAACATAATATCTTATTACCTCCTCTGATGCCAGTTCCAGCAATGTCTCCTCTCCACTTCCTCCCGACTCACCTCTCACCCGGAACTTCCTGTCTGTACCTGACATCACTTCCTTTCTGTGTCATAGAGACTTCCTGTCTTTGGTATCATAGAGACGTCTTGTCCGGGTATAGGTGAGATCACCACCTTGTGGAGCTCAGAGGAACTGCAGCCCCGAGAAAACGTCTCGTAGTGTGAACTAGAGATGGGCAAGACGGTTCTTCTGCATGAGCGCTCCTCATCGGATCGCTCACTGAAAAGATCCGGATCTTTTAAACGGCTCACGGTTCACTAAACCGCTCTTTTTACTACAGTAGGAGAGGAAATGAGAAGGGGGTGTAGTTTGAGGGAGGGAACGGGAGTTATTTTTAAAGTAAAACCATTGCTTGTCTGTTATGCAGAATACCCCCAGCATTCCCACCACCACTATAATGCATTGCTGGGACTTGTAGTTCTACATAGTTGGAGCTATTCTGCATTGCTGTATAATCATCATCCAGCAATGCAAAATACCAGCAGCTATGCGGGACGGTGATGATGGTGTATATGGTGATATCCGGACGGTGATGATGGTGTATATGGTGATATCCGGACGGTGATGATGGTGTATATGGTGATATCCGGACGGTGATGATGGTGTATATGGTGATATCCGGACGGTGATGATGGTGTATATGGTGATATCCGGACGGTGATGATGGTGTATATGGTGATATCCGGACGGTGATGATGGTGTATATGGTGATAACTGGACGGTGATGATGGTGATATCTGGACGGTGATGATGGTGTATATGGTGATTACTGGATGCTGATGATGGTGTATATGGTGATATCCGGACGGTGATGATGGTGTATATGGTGATAACTGGACGGTGATGATGGTGATATCTGGACGGTGATGATGGTGTATAATGTGATAACTGGACGGTGATGATGGTGTATATGGTGATATCTGGACGGTGATGATGGTGTATATGGTGATTACTGGATGCTGATGATGGTGTATATGGTGATATCCGGACGGTGATGATGGTGTATATGGTGATAACTGGACGGTGATGATGGTGATATCTGGACGGTGATGATGGTGTATAATGTGATAACTGGACGGTGATCATAGTTTATATAGTGATATCCGGACGGTGATGATGGTGTATATGGTGATATCCGGACGGTGATGATGGTGTATATGGTGATAACTGGACGGTGATGATTGGGTGTCTGTAAATGCTGGTCGGCTGACGGGACTCCTGAGGAAGCTCTCACGGATTTACCTTTTAAGGGTGATCACATGTTTGGGGCAACGCTGGATGATATAATGAAATGTATCACGGAGGTAAGGCTACATTTGAAGCACATCTCACATGGTCCTCCCCACCATGAAATGTAGGAAGCGCTGACAACACAAGAGCTTTCTCCCACCTGCCCAGCTAAGGTCGGGGGACGGTTACCTCTGTGTGTGGCCCCCGGTTGTCGCATATTTCACACAGCTGGCTTTGAGAACATTATTAGGATACAAAACGGAGTTTCGCCTCTCCTCCTCTAGCTCACGTCTTTCCCTCAAACCTTCAATGAACCCAGATCTGCTCACGTGATTTATGGTCAGCTGTAAGGAATCTGGTTCAACTGTCAGTCATTGTCCCAATCCCAACATCGGAAACATTCAAAGGATGTTATTCAGATGTTTTCACAGGGGCCCAGAATAGATGGGGGTTCACCTGATTTTGGATCTCTCAGGTCTACAAGTTCAAAGGGAGTCTATCCACTCAGTGATCGCTACTCTTCATCAGGGGGATCTTCATGGTGTCCTTAGTCTTTCAAACGGCGTCTCAGTATACCGCGAGCTGTAGCTCCTTATATACTGAGCTTAGGGTGACGGGAGGACGCTAGTTTGTGTCCTCCCGTCACCCTAAGGAGAACTATGGGGAAAGGCCTTAAGGATACTTGCCTCCATGTTCTGATTTGTCAGGCTCATCAGCGCTTCCTACATTTCGTGGTGGGGAGGACCATTTCCAGTTTGTAGCCCTTCTGCTTGGCCTGGTCTCAGCCCCATGGGCAGTCACCAAAGTCTTGGCAGTGGCCCTTTGTGGGGATATTGGTGGTGGGATACTGGGACCTCTTCCTTCTTCAGGGAGATCCTCAGTCAGATCTGGAGATGAATATTCCGGTCGCCATGCGCACTCTGGAGGGGTTTCTTTGGATCCTTGATTCCATCCCTTCGCCTGGAGTATCTGAGACTGGTCCTGGACACGTATCAGGCCAAGGTTTTGTTGTCTTCCTTTGGATAAGATTCACAATCTTCAGATTCAGGCTTTGCTTTCTTACAAATGGGTGAGGATTTGCACTTGTATGGGAGTTCTAATTGGTTTGCCTCCTTTGAGGCAGTTCCATGGGCACAGCACCATACTCTGATTCTGTAGGAGGAGATTCTTCAACAATGGGACAAGTCCTCCTCTCCGCTGGACAAACATATGCAGACGGTCACAGCCTCCTTGGCTTAATAGCTCAGTTCCCCGTCTCCGATGAACAGGGGGGTTGCATGAGATCAAACTCTGGACTTATACATTGGTTGACTTTACTACGGGGGACACCAGGTCAGGATGCAGCCGTACCATGCCACTGCGGTGGCATATGTCAATCATCAAGGAGATGCGAGGAGCCTAGCAAGAGCGCTGGAGAGTGTCTCACATCCTTTGTTAGGCGGAATGATGTGTAACGGCTCTGTCTGCTGTTTACATTCCAGGGGTAGCCAATGGGCAGGCAGATGATCTCGGCCGTCGATGTTTGGATCGAGCTAAATGGGCTCTAAAACCTCTCCCACAACTTCTATGGCAGTGGAACTCGAAGGGCTACTGGTAATTCTGGTGGCTTCCGATTGGCCTTGATGCCCTTGGTACACAGACGTGGTGAGGCTAGCAATAGTATGCCGCTGGGGAAGTCAGAAATGGAGAAGGATTTGGGGGTCTTTGTAGACCACAAACTGAATGGTAGCTTGCAGTGCCAGGCTGCGGTAAACAAAGCTAGCAGGGTCTTGTCCTGTATAAGAAGGGGATGTATTGCAGGGACAAGTCTATAATTTTGCCTCTACATAGATCATTGGTTCGGCCTCATCTGGAGTACGCGGTCCAGTTTTGGGCGCCGGTACTGAGAAGGGATGTCCTTGAACTGGAGAGTCCAAGAGATTAAGGGGGGATGTGATTTCCATGTACAAGATGTTCAATGGTGACGGTAACATTGGCAACAAACTGTTTGGGATTAACTCCTTTACAAAGACTAGAGGCCACCACCTAAAATTGGTGGGGAAAAGATTCCAGCACAAGGGGCAAAGAGGGTTCTTTACAGTCAGAGCGGTTAAGGTCTGGAACTCTCTGCCATCGGCCGTCATCTCAGCCAAGAGTGTAGATTTGTTCAAGAAACGTTTGGACAATTTCTTGAGGGACCGTAATATCCGGGGTACCAGTATCCCTAAGAATGAGATGATGCGTGGACCTATATGGGTTGGACTTGATGGACGTATGTCTTTATTCAACCCCAAATACTATGTAACTGTGTATCTATGTAACTATGTAATAGATGTCCCGTGTAGACTTTCTCTTCGACTTGACTTTTGTCCCAAGTTCCAGTCTTACATCCTGCTTTACAGTCCCTGGCTTTAAGGGTACGGCTATTGAAAGCCAGGCGCTGAGAGATAGGCGGTTGTCTGAATCTGCGATTCTTGAAGCATTTGAGTCTACCTCTCAGGAATGATGTCCTTGAACCTGGGAAGCTTGCGTTTCTTGGGTGAGGGGGGCTTAGAGTTTCTCCTCATGCCTTTTCGGTTGCTCAGATATTGAAACGCACCTGCAGTAGGCCGAGTCCAAAGTGGATCTTAGGCTGAGGATAAGGCGAAGACGTGGTCAGGCAGGCAGGGTCGCCAACAGTCTGGCAGCGAGGTACCAAGTCGGGATCCAGGAGAGTAGTCGGAAGGCGGACTGAGGTCTTGACACGATCGGGCAGCGAGGTACAAAATCGGCAGGCAGAAGACTAGTTGGGAAACAGGCAAGAGTCACGGTGTAAATCCAGCATATGACACAGTGGTCGCTCACACAGGAAACTAACCCAAATCAACAGGCTCAGAGCACAGGAAGTGTCCGGTATTTAAAGCCTGAGATAATTGCAGATCTTCTACAGCTGGTTGGCAGGTGGGGCCAAAGTGTCCATAAGGAGAGTTGCTGAATACACAGAACCTGCAGCAGGAAACAAGTCCTTCCAGTGGCTGAATGGCTAGGCCTGTGCACTTCTGTACCAGACTCCCGGGTTCAAACCCCAAACAGGGGGCTGATCAGACAGGTACGTGACAGATTTTAGGCTTTAAAAGGTCAGTTTTCGGCAATGGCAATCTTTTCCCAGCGTCCGTTAGCCTTGAATTCCTTGGTTTGTACCTTCATTCAAGGCGTGTTCCATTATCCTCACCAGTCAAGTCTCCTTTGCCTCCGTGGGACCTAATATTTGGTTTTCTCGGTTTCACAGACTCTTCTATTTGAGGGTATTTGTTATATCCAGGGATGCACCGATATACCGGCCGCCGAAACATATCGGCCGAAAATGGCGCTTTTGGCATGATGCAGAAAGTGCCATTTTCCTGCCGATACATCGGCGCATGCGCGCTTTCTCTCCTCCCCGCTGGGCTCTGCTCTATGTCCCAGCAGGGAGGAGAAGGAGAGTGTTGTGGAAGGAGAGTGCTGCGAGCGGCCAGCGTCTCTCCTCCCACACCGCTCAGCCTCCTATCACAGATCGGCAGAGAGGTGTGTGGGCGGAGACGGCGCTGTCACAGGAGGTTGAGCTCTCCTCCCTTCACCGCTCGCACAGCCTCCTGTGACAGCGTGTCAGGATGGAGAGCGGGTACAAGAAGTCGGTGATCAGTGATCGCTGAGTGTTTGTACATAATTGAGGACATGGTATGTGTACTATAGCCTCAATTATGAATGAATGGGAAGTGAAGAACACGCGACCAGCCAATCAGATCACTTAGTTCTGTGTGATCAGTATCTGCCTGTGTCTGTATTTGCCTGTTTGCAAATGCGTCATGTCCGCGGCGATATAAAGGTTGGGGAGCACTGGTCTACATTACATCTACATCACTTCCTGTCCATTCATGATTGTGGTGATAGTAAACATACTCTGACCTCGTTATTTATCAATGATCAGGAACACTCAGTATTGAGGATTCCTGCTCATTGATAACAGGGGACACAGAAAAAGAGATTGAGGACTCTGTGTGTGTCTGAGGGCTCTGTGTGTGTCTCTGAGGGCTCTGTGTGTTTCTGAGGACTCTGCGTCTCTAAGGGCTCCATGTGCCTCTGAGGACTCTGCGTCTCTAAGGGCTCCGTGTGTCTCTGAGGGCTCCGTGTGTCTCTGAGGACTCTGCGTCTCTAAGGGCTCCGTGTGTCTCTGAGGACTCTG
>NW_017310285.1:9825-22615 GCF_000935625.1 Nanorana parkeri
GAGGACTCTGTGTGTCTCTGGAGGACTCTGTGTGTCTCTGGAGGACTCTGTGAGTCTCTGGAGGACTCTGTGTGTCTCTGGAGGGCTCTGTGTGTCTCGGAGGGCTCTGTGTGTCTCTGAGAGCTCGGTGTGTCTTCAAGGGCTCTGTGTGTCTTCAAGGGCTCTGTGTGTCTTCAAGGGCTCTGTGTGTCTTCAAGGGCTCTGTGTGTCTTCAAGGGCTCTGTGTGTCTTCAAGGGCTCTGTGTGTCTTCAAGGGCTCTGTGTGTCTTCAAGGGCTCTGTGTGTCTTCAAGGGCTCTGTGTGTCTTCAAGGGCTCTGTGTGTCTTCAAGGGCTCTGTGTGTCTTCAAGGGCTCTGTGTGTCTTCAAGGGCTCTGTGTGTCTTCAAGGGCTCTGTGTGTCTTCAAGGGCTCTGTGTGTCTTCAAGGGCTCTGTGTGTCTTCAAGGGCTCTGTGTGTCTTCAAGGGCTCTGTGTGTCTTCAAGGGCTCTGTGTGTCTTCAAGGGCTCTGTGTGTCTTCAAGGGCTCTGTGTGTCTTCAAGGGCTCTGTGTGTCTTCAAGGGCTCTGTGTGTCTTCAAGGGCTCTGTGTGTCTTCAAGGGCTCTGTGTGTCTTCAAGGGCTCTGTGTGTCTTCAAGGGCTCTGTGTGTCTTCAAGGGCTCTGTGTGTCTTCAAGGGCTCTGTGTGTCTTCAAGGGCTCTGTGTGTCTTCAAGGGCTCTGTGTGTCTTCAAGGGCTCTGTGTGTCTTCAAGGGCTCTGTGTGTCTCTGAGGACTCTGTGTCTCTTTTTCTATTTTAAAAGGGAAATATCAGGGGTCTATTTAGACCCCCAATATTTCTAATTACAATGAAGGGAGAAGGGATTTGGAGGGGGTGTCAGTAGGGATAGGAATTGAGGTCAGGATCCTTCAGCTACCATCATCATTCTCTCTCTCTCTGTCACACATGCCGGGGGGCCTTTTTCTTTGTGCTCAGAACACGCCTCTCCAGCAGGTCTCAGCGAATCACATTCTTGATTGCAGAGTCCAGAAAGACTTGTCTTGTCCAAGAGGTCACCGAGGTTACCATTGTTCCTGGTTCTGAGTTAGGTTTGTGCAGATGATCACACAGGAAGAAGGTTCCGTCATATGTCCCTGCCCCCATCCCACCACGTATGCTGCATTGCTGACACAGGTGTGGGCAGTAAATACCAGCAGTGGGGTCGTCCCAGGAGATAATGACCCTCAGGCAGATCTTCATTTATCAGTGTCCTGCCCCAAGAACCCTTTGATGTTCCTCATTTGCGTATCATACAGCCACGTGCTGATTCAGTTCAGGATATCGAGGATACACCTTTATATCAAAGCTTTTCCATAGATATTAATGTTATTGGCTCCAACACTATGCACATGTAGCGCTCACCCCCGAAGGAGCCGCTGAATGATCGGGTCTTCCTTTAGCCTGTCTAGGGATTTCTAAAACACATGGCTGCCCCAATAGCACTTACCACCTCCAATGGTTACCGACAGATTGAAGTCCAGACAATAGCTCCAAGATGATTCTCTTTTATTTCTGAACCCCAGGGAGAGAGGGGGAGGGTCAGGCACATCCAGCATGAAGGTAGACTCCTTGTACTTGAAATAGAGCAAAGTAACTGCTGCCGCCACAGACTTGGACCTTTAAGCCGTACCGGCAATCTGTGTGGAGAACTTCTGGCCAGCAGTACTGTCAAGGGTCTTGTCCATGTTCAACTCCAACATGGGCCTCCAGGCTCAGGCCCCAGTGTCCAGGCTTAGGCCCAGCTAATTCTGTCTCTTTAGCAGCAGGCATCCTGCCCCCAGGAGGAACCTGGGGGAGGGAAGAGAGTGTTGCATCAGCCACACTGAGCATTTATCTCTTCTCCCAGCATGCGTCACTGCCACTGCCCTGCAGTGATTGGCCGGGAGACATAAATGCTCAGAGCAATCCTCATTGGCTGCTCTGCTCTGTGTGGTACCACACCCACCCACAGGCAGACACAGCTTCACAGATTGCTCTGTAATAATTGAACTGAACATAGACTACAGATATATTCTAGCACTCCTATTGGCAGGCACACATATGGACTCCTCTACGAATGGACGTTTATGAGGAGACGTCTGGGAACATAGACGTGGTTAAAGGAGAACTATGGGGTTAAGGCTTTCCCCCATAGTTCTCCTCAGGGTAACAGGAGGACACAAACTAGCATCCTCCCGTCACCCTAAGCTCAGTATATAGGGAGCTACAGCTCGCGGCATACTGAGACGCCGCAGCGGATCCCGACAATTATGTATGGATCCGCCCAGCTGCGTAAGTGACAGCTGGCTCTGCCTATCTAGAGGCAGAGCCAGCCGTACCCGCCCCCCTCCCCCGTCCGTTCCGCCAGTCGGCGCTGGCGGATCGAAGCGGGGAATCCAGCCCCTCCCCTGTCACGGCAGGATCGAGAAGTGAGCGAACGCCGGTATGTGTTCTCTCACCTCCCGATCTACTGAGCCGACCTGTGACAGTCTCATTGTCACAGGTCGGCTAGAACTATGAGGTGAGTGAAAAGCCCCTCCCCCCTCGTAGTTCTCCTTTAACAAGCAAGGGTCAACTTGTAATCATTTTTAATGGTGACCCGTGTTGTACAGTTAATGGTAATGATATATTAATAAATGTCGGTTTTTATGTTTTCATGATATATTGCTCCTGTACACCTTAAAAACCCCATTTTGGCTTTTGAATTTCTGAAGGGGGAGTATACAGACTGTTGCTGAGCAACTAGCCTCACCCCACCCATGTGTCTTTTCATCAACATTGTACAAGACATGGTGACACATTCAACGAGTAGAGAGAAAGGATCAGCTGAGAATGTACCATGTGTCTCTTGTTCTGGGGAGGCTGGATTGGTGACATACAGGAGATGTGTACTGGCTATGAGCAAATTATCTCGGTGCCCCGTGTCTAGATCCCCGCTGCCCAGTTCACAGCAGGGATCCAGTGATCTGTGGCTCCTGTGACTGCAAAAGCCAGCATGGCAGATGGAGGGGGGACAGGAGAGGGAGCACTGCGGGCCTGCACGGTGTACATCCCAGAAGACCTGCAGAAGACACCTTTCATCTGCTGGCTCTGTGTCAGAGATCAAAGCCCAGGCTGCTGTAGCTGGGAGCCAGGAGAGGGGACCCTCAAGGAGCTGAGGATTGGGGAGTAGAGAGAGGGGTTCAGGGCTGCAAGGAGCCCCCTTCTCAACACTTAAGATACGGAGATTATTGTCAGGAGTCCTCCCGTGTATTATCTGTGTCCTCTGTATAAGGATTCCTATGAATACGAGTCTCAGCCTCGCCCTGTGTAGGCGTGTACAGAACCGGTGACACTATTTAAGGTGTGTCAGAGACGTTCACTTCCCTCTTCTGCTGTCAGCGATGGCGTCTGCTTATCCGAGAGCTGAGCTGGAATGTTCCGTCTGTCTGAACATTTATACAGATCCTGTAACCCTGAGATGTGGACACAACTTCTGCCGGGATTGTATTGGTCGTGTGATGGATACACAGGAGAGGTCTGGAGGATATTCCTGTACTGAATGCAGAGAGAAGTTCCAGGAGCGGCCTGCACTGCACAGGAACATAACATTGCGTAACATAGAGGAGAACTTCCTGTCTGCTCAGCCAGATCAGGAGGAGTCCGGGGTCCTCTGTACTCAGTGTTATCATGCTCCTGTACCTGCTGTGAAATCCTGTCTGCTGTGTGAAGCTTCTCTGTGTGACAACCACCTGAGACTCCACAGCAAGGCACCAGAACACGTCTTATGTGACCCCACCACTTCCCTGGAGAACAGGAAATGCTCCATCCATAGGAAGATCCTGGAGTATTACTGCACTGAGGACTCTGCCTGTATCTGTGTGTCCTGCAGGCTGGATGGAGAACATCGAGGACATCAGGTGGAGACTCTGGATGAGGCCTCTGGGAAGAAGAAGAAGAACCTGAGGAATGTTCTGCAGAAACTGATGACAGAGAGAGAGGAGATGGAGAGAAGAGTCCAGAGTCTGGAGGAACACAGGAGGAGAGTACAAGGAGAAGCAGCCGGGGAAACAGAGAGAGTCACTGCCCTGCTCAGAGACCTCAGGAGACGTCTGGAGGACCTGGAGAAGAGAGTCCTGAGTGACATCTCCGGGCAGGCAGAGCGGACCTCCCTCTACGTGACGGATATGATCCGGGAGCTGGAAATAAAGAAGGACGAGCTGTCCAGGAAGATGCGTCACATTGAGGAGCTGTGTAACATGACGGATCCACTGACTGTCTTACAGGAATCAGACACAGGTGACTTGTGTGATACTGAGGATGGAGATGATGAGGACAGAGAGAGACATGATAGACTCCTCCATGATGGAGGGGATCTGGATGTGGCTGGGATCTCACACACATTACACACAGGTATATCTGATATCATGTCTGGGGTAATTGTACAGGAAGGTCCAGGCACACATGTCTATCCACATTCTAGTACAAAGGGCAAAGGTCACATCACTGCTGAGCCATCCAGGCCACGTCCCCAACCCATCCCCACCATACATGTCTATCCACATTCTAGTACAAAAGACAAAGACCACATAGAGTCTGAACTATCCAGGCCACGTCCTCAACTCTCCCCCACCGTACAACGCTCACACCTCCAAGCTGGAGGAGCAAATATTGGGGCTGTACAGCAAACATCGGGGGTGTCGGGGGTTACAGACATATTACTGGATGAGAACACAGCTGGTAATAGTCTACAGATATCACATGACAGGAAAACTGCATCTTGGGCACCATATCTGAATCACCCAGAAACTCCGGAGAGATTTCAGTATTCTCAGGTGTTGAGCAGTCGGAGTTTCTCCTCAGGGCGACATTACTGGGAAGTGGATGTCGGGGGGTCACATGACTGGAGAGTCGGGATGTGTTACCCCAGTATAGAGAGGAGCGGAGAGCAGTCAGGGATTGGATATAATGAGAAGTCCTGGGGTTTGGAGAGGTGGAGGGGTTTAATGGGTAATCTGTACTCAGTGATACATGACAGGAAGAAGATCCGATTACCCGGCAATGTCTCCAGTGACAGAGTCAGGATAGATTTGGATTATGAGGCCGGGCGGATCTCCTTTTATGATCTGTGTGACCCGATCCGACTCCTCCACACCTTCACCACCACCTTCACTGAGCCCCTCCATGCCGGGTTATGTGTAGGGAAAGGTTGTATAAAGATATCTGGGGGGACTCAGATGTGAGAGATCTGCCCGGAGACTGGTGACATCACAGGGTGGAGAACCTGATTGGCGAAATACTCAGCCAATAGGAGAACACATTTTTTTTCTCCGGATCCTTGTAATGTCTTGTTGTAGAACACAGTGACAGTTGGTCTCCTTCTTGTACAATGAGGTACTTGGGAGTCTGGAGGTGGGACAAGCTGATGAGGTGTTCTGAGATGACAGAAATTAATGTCTCTTGTAATGAATGATGTCACTCAATGATGTCATAGGTCACATGTTTATGTTTGGGGGCGGTCCTCCGTGACAACTGTCCAGGATTGGAGGTCAGATGAAGAGGTCAGATCCTTGGTCCACCCGCCATGTCTAAGGATCTCCTTGTCTTCATCTCTCTACTTTCTCATCTTTACTTTTACTTTGTAACTCTTCTCTTCTAAATAAACTTTCTGAACCTTCACCGTGATCTCAGCTTGTTGGTTTCCTCATCACATCCCACAATATCTTTGTCATGAGTTGTCATAGCGATGGAACACACGGGGCAGATTTTGGGGACAACTAAGTAGAGATGCACCGATACCATTTTTTCCAGGCCGAGTACCGATACCAATGAAACAATACAGACTGATGATTTTAGGACAGTGGTGGAGTCCCAGGGCCCGGTCACAGCTGTGCTGCTCCGGGGTGTCGACCTGATGTTTTCAGTGGAGGATCTCAGGTGGCCTTGTAGGGTCTCAAAAGGTTGTGGGGGTCTCGGGAGGCTGTGCAGGTTCTATGGTAGGCTGTGCAGGGTATGGTGGGCTGCGCGGACTCTCAGGTGGGCTGTGTGGACACTGAGGTGGGCTGTGTGGGGTAATGGTGGGCTGTGCAAGGTCTATGGTGGGCTGTGCAGGGTATGGTGGGCTGCGCGAACTCTCAGGTGGGCCATGTGGACTCTCAAGTGGGCTACACGGACTCTATGGTGGACTGTGTGTGGTTAATTGTGGGCTGCGCATACTCTGAGGTGGGCTGTGTGGGGTTAATGGTGGGCTGTGCAAGGTCTATGGTGGGCTGTGCAGGGTATGGTGGGCTGCGCAAACTCTCAGGTGGGCCATGTGGTCTCTCAAGTGGGCTACACGGAGTCTATGGTGGACTGTGTGTGGTTAATTGTGGGCTGCGCAGACTCTGAGGTGGGCTGTGTGGGGTTAATGGTGGGCTGTGCAAGGTCTATGGTGGGCTTTACGGACTCTTAGGTGGTGGTACAGGTTTAATGGTGGGCTCGCAGACTCTGAGGTGGGCTGTGTGTGGTTAATGGTGGGCTGTGCAAGGTCTATGGTGGGCTGTATGGACTCTTAGGTGGTGGTACAGGTTTAATGGTGGGCTTTTGGGGTTAATGGTGGGCTGCGCAGACTCTGAGGTGGGCTGTGTGGGGTTAATGGTGGGCTGTGCAAGGTCTATGGTGGGCTGTACGGACTCTTAGGTGGTGGTAAAGGTTTAATGGTGGGCTTTTGGGGTTAATGTTGGGCTGTGCAGCTCTAAGTTGGCTGTGTGGTGTCTGTGGTGGGCTGTGCGGGGTTATTGGTGGGCTGTACTAAGATGAAGGAGGCTCACAGGAAGCAGAGCTCACAGGGGATCTATTAAACCCCTCACATACATGCACATACAAAGACAACTACATGTGTCAGGTGCACGTATGAGGACGGTGATTGTGTCATACATGTTGGGTATCACCGCATACGCCGCACTGAGATCCAGATTTCTGGGGACAATATTTATTTTATTTGTTTTTAAAATGTATAACAAAGAAAAAGGAGAAAACAATGTAAAGTAAGAAAAATCCCACCAAGAACAAAGAACACGCAGAAGGTTCCATGAACTGTACACACGCTATACATGAGAGGAAGCCGAGAAGAGGAACTATTCCATGATTCAAGGAAGAAATCAAAAGTGGGAAAGAGGAAAGGAATAAAATCCTGAAGCAGAAGGATTCAGACTCGGGGTCCCGGAACCACCAGAGAGGACAAGCTTAGATAGGGTACCAAACCCAAAGATCCTGATATCAGTTGTCACCTCATGGGCCTCCGGGAGACAAATCTGGGGGAGGTACATCTCCCCATTGGTCCTCCAGTCCCCCGGCCCCCTCCCAGATTCAATCAAACTTTCCTGGGCAGTTTCGGCTCATATAGCCCAATTTGTAGAGCGGTAGAACTCTGTAGACCGCTCATAACCACCGATCCACCATGGGCGGAGCATCCAGTCTCCACCGAAGAAGAATCTCACGTCCAGCAGAGAAAGCAACATAGAAAATAAGAATCTTCTGAGCTCGGGGGATGGGCGGGGGGGGAGGTGCCAGTAAATCCCAATAAGTAGGGTAGGGGGTCAGCATGTAGTTGTGATCCGGTAACATTATGAATGGTGCACACCACAGATTTCCAATATGGCTGAAGCACAGGACATCACCAAACCACATGTATGAGGGAGTCCACCTTCCACCTATGACAATGAGCGTCCACTGACTGGTCACCTGACCCCAGACGTGAGGGGGTATAATATGTCCTATACATGTACATTGCATGACTCTATCTCTAGGAGACGTGACCGGTGTAGTGCTGCACACAGTCCTCCCGGTCCTCCTCTGTAAGCGAAGGAAGGTCCTCCCGCCATTTCATGGACAGTTCGGGCAAGGTGGGGGCGTCAGTGCCGGTCAGTGGGAGGTCAAGTGAAGAGAGGGGATGATGATATCGATCAGTTATCAGGAAACGTTCAATCCTCTCCGATTCCACAGACATTGGATCTGGAAATGGAGACCAATAGTCACGTCTGGTTATAAGAACCTGAAGAACATGGAGTTAGGTGAGCTGTATAGTGACCCGAGTCTGCTGAACAACACTCCCCATCCCATAATATGCTTCATAGGTCAAAGTGTGCCCCCGCCTGAGGATCGGGGGGAGGACAGAAGTGCGGCAGGTTCAGGTCCCCCCATACAGGGGTAGAGGGGGAGGTGGGATTATAGAATGTCTCTCACGGGCCCTCACCTCAGGCGTAGTGCACACAGGTTCAGGTCCCCCCATAGAGGGGTAGAGGGGAGGGGGAGGTGGGATTATAGAATGTCTCTCCCGGGCCCTCACCTCAGGTGTAGTGCACACAGGTTCAGGTCCCCCCATAGAGGGGTAGAGGGGAGGGGGAGGTGGGATTATAGAATGTCTCTCCCGGGCCCTCACCTCAGGCGTAGTGCACACAGGTTCAGGTCCCCCCATAGAGGGGTAGAGGGGAGGGGGAGGTGGGATTATAGAATGTCTCTCCCGGGCCCTCACCTCAGGCGTAGTGCACACAGGTTCAGGTCCCCCCATAGAGGGGTAGAGGGGAGGGGGAGGTGGGGTTATAGAATGTCTCTCCCGGGCCCTCACCTCAGGCGTAGTGCACACAGGTTCAGGTCCCCCCATAGAGGGGTAGAGGGGAGGGGGAGGTGGGGTTATAGAATGTCTCTCCCGGGCCCTCACCTCAGGCGTAGTGCACACAGGTTCAGGTCCCCCCATAGAGGGGTAGAGGGGAGGGGGAGGTGGGGTTATAGAATGTCTCTCCCGGGCCCTCACCTCAGGCGTAGTGCACACAGGTTCAGGTCCCCCCATAGAGGGGTAGAGGGGAGGGGGAGGTGGGGTTATAGAATGTCTCTCCCGGGCCCTCACCTCAGGCGTAGTGCACACAGGTTCAGGTCCCCCCATAGAGGGGTAGAGGGGAGGGGGAGGTGGGGTTATAGAATGTCTCTCCCGGGCCCTCACCTCAGGCGTAGTGCACACAGGTTCAGGTCCCCCCATAGAGGGGTAGAGGGGAGGGGGAGGTGGGGTTATAGAATGTCTCTCCCGGGCCCTCACCTCAGGCGTAGTGCACACAGGTTCAGGTCCCCCCATAGAGGGGTAGAGGGGAGGGGGAGGTGGGGTTATAGAATGTCTCTCCCGGGCCCTCACCTCAGGCGTAGTGCACACAGGTTCAGGTCCCCCCATAGAGGGGTAGAGGGGAGGGGGAGGTGGGGTTATAGAATGTCTCTCCCGGGCCCTCACCTCAGGCGTAGTGCACACAGGTTCAGGTCCCCCCATAGAGGGGTAGAGGGGAGGGGGAGGTGGGGTTATAGAATGTCTCTCCCGGGCCCTCACCTCAGGCGTAGTGCACACAGGTTCAGGTCCCCCCATAGAGGGGTAGAGGGGAGGGGGAGGTGGGGTTATAGAATGTCTCTCCCGGGCCCTCACCTCAGGCGTAGTGCACACAGGTTCAGGTCCCCCCATAGAGGGGTAGAGGGGAGGGGGAGGTGGGGTTATAGAATGTCTCTCCCGGGCCCTCACCTCAGGCGTAGTGCACACAGGTTCAGGTCCCCCCATAGAGGGGTAGAGGGGAGGGGGAGGTGGGGTTATAGAATGTCTCTCCCGGGCCCTCACCTCAGGCGTAGTGCACACAGGTTCAGGTCCCCCCATAGAGGGGTAGAGGGGAGGGGGAGGTGGGGTTATAGAATGTCTCTCCCGGGCCCTCACCTCAGGCGTAGTGCACACAGGTTCAGGTCCCCCCATAGAGGGGTAGAGGGGAGGGGGAGGTGGGGTTATAGAATGTCTCTCCCGGGCCCTCACCTCAGGCGTAGTGCACACAGGTTCAGGTCCCCCCATAGAGGGGTAGAGGGGAGGGGGAGGTGGGGTTATAGAATGTCTCTCCCGGGCCCTCACCTCAGGCGTAGTGCACACAGGTTCAGGTCCCCCCATAGAGGGGTAGAGGGGAGGGGGAGGTGGGGTTATAGAATGTCTCTCCCGGGCCCTCACCTCAGGCGTAGTGCACACAGGTTCAGGTCCCCCCATAGAGGGGTAGAGGGGAGGGGGAGGTGGGGTTATAGAATGTCTCTCCCGGGCCCTCACCTCAGGCGTAGTGCACACAGGTTCAGGTCCCCCCATAGAGGGGTAGAGGGGAGGGGGAGGTGGGGTTATAGAATGTCTCTCCCGGGCCCTCACCTCAGGCGTAGTGCACACAGGTTCAGGTCCCCCCATAGAGGGGTAGAGGGGAGGGGGAGGTGGGGTTATAGAATGTCTCTCCCGGGCCCTCACCTCAGGCGTAGTGCACACAGGTTCAGGTCCCCCCATAGAGGGGTAGAGGGGAGGGGGAGGTGGGGTTATAGAATGTCTCTCCCGGGCCCTCACCTCAGGCGTAGTGCACACAGGTTCAGGTCCCCCCATAGAGGGGTAGAGGGGAGGGGGAGGTGGGGTTATAGAATGTCTCTCCCGGGCCCTCACCTCAGGCGTAGTGCACACAGGTTCAGGTCCCCCCATAGAGGGGTAGAGGGGAGGGGGAGGTGGGGTTATAGAATGTCTCTCCCGGGCCCTCACCTCAGGCGTAGTGCACACAGGTTCAGGTCCCCCCATAGAGGGGTAGAGGGGAGGGGGAGGTGGGGTTATAGAATGTCTCTCCCGGGCCCTCACCTCAGGCGTAGTGCACACAGGTTCAGGTCCCCCCATAGAGGGGTAGAGGGGAGGGGGAGGTGGGGTTATAGAATGTCTCTCCCGGGCCCTCACCTCAGGCGTAGTGCACACAGGTTCAGGTCCCCCCATAGAGGGGTAGAGGGGAGGGGGAGGTGGGGTTATAGAATGTCTCTCCCGGGCCCTCACCTCAGGCGTAGTGCACACAGGTTCAGGTCCCCCCATAGAGGGGTAGAGGGGAGGGGGAGGTGGGGTTATAGAATGTCTCTCCCGGGCCCTCACCTCAGGCGTAGTGCACACAGGTTCAGGTCCCCCCATAGAGGGGTAGAGGGGAGGGGGAGGTGGGGTTATAGAATGTCTCTCCCGGGCCCTCACCTCAGGCGTAGTGCACACAGGTTCAGGTCCCCCCATAGAGGGGTAGAGGGGAGGGGGAGGTGGGGTTATAGAATGTCTCTCCCGGGCCCTCACCTCAGGCGTAGTGCACACAGGTTCAGGTCCCCCCATAGAGGGGTAGAGGGGAGGGGGAGGTGGGGTTATAGAATGTCTCTCCCGGGCCCTCACCTCAGGCGTAGTGCACACAGGTTCAGGTCCCCCCATAGAGGGGTAGAGGGGAGGGGGAGGTGGGGTTATAGAATGTCTCTCCCGGGCCCTCACCTCAGGCGTAGTGCACACAGGTTCAGGTCCCCCCATAGAGGGGTAGAGGGGAGGGGGAGGTGGGGTTATAGAATGTCTCTCCCGGGCCCTCACCTCAGGCGTAGTGCACACAGGTTCAGGTCCCCCCATAGAGGGGTAGAGGGGAGGGGGAGGTGGGGTTATAGAATGTCTCTCCCGGGCCCTCACCTCAGGCGTAGTGCACACAGGTTCAGGTCCCCCCATAGAGGGGTAGAGGGGAGGGGGAGGTGGGGTTATAGAATGTCTCTCCCGGGCCCTCACCTCAGGCGTAGTGCACACAGGTTCAGGTCCCCCCATAGAGGGGTAGAGGGGAGGGGGAGGTGGGGTTATAGAATGTCTCTCCCGGGCCCTCACCTCAGGCGTAGTGCACACAGGTTCAGGTCCCCCCATAGAGGGGTAGAGGGGAGGGGGAGGTGGGGTTATAGAATGTCTCTCCCGGGCCCTCACCTCAGGCGTAATGCACACAGGTTCAGGTCCCCCCATAGAGGGGAGGGGGAGGTGGGATTATAGAATGTCTCTCCCGGGCCCTCACCTCAGGCGTAGTGCACATAGGCTTAGTGACCGCTATATTGGACTCGGGGCCACAAAACACTAAATGACTAAGTTCTACATATGATCCTAAAAGAGCCGCCCCTGAAGTCCCCGCCGATTCATCCCGGGGGCCGCCAGAACCACCAGCGGACCGGAACCAGCACCGCAGCCCAATAGTATGTTCAACAAAACAAACATGGCAGTCCAGCTTCTGGAAGTGGAAGTCGTAGCGCTGCCCCGGACACTCTCAGACAGGAACCGGCCCATAGAAATGAAGACAGAACTCCACCCAGTCCAGTAGAAAGGACTTAGGTGGAGGCGCTGGGGGAAGTCCAAACAAAGCACCGTCTCAGTCAATTGACCTACCAGCATGAGAGGGAGAGACCGCCGGGCTGAACACTTAGCGGGTCATTCACTAAAGAGCTGAAGGATCCACTGGTAGGTTCGGCTGATCCTTCAGTTCTCTTTGGTCACAGAAGCCCTCTGGTTCAGTGGAACCGAACGGCTGCTGTACTAACTATTCACTACAGCCCGTACAGCGGCCGAAGTGACAGCCGAAGGCCGACCGTAAGCCCAGGGCAGCCATCAGAAATTTTGGGGCCCCTTACACGACTTTAGGCCGCACCTACCCCCCACACGGCGCTGGACGCAGGTCTTAGTGACGCGCTGGATGCAGGGCTTAGTGACGCATTGGACGCAGGGCTTAGTGACGCGCTGGACGCAGGGCTTAGTGATGCGCTGGACACAGGACCCACCCGAGAGTGACCCTGCAGAGTCCCATCTGCGACTGTCTATGGTGGGCTCTGAAGGGGTCTCAGGTGGGCTGGTCAGGGCTGCATCCCTCCCCACCCTCCTTCCTAGCTCCTCTTACCTGCACCCATGGCCTCGTCTGCCGCCGGACCGGCCAGAAGTGACGTCACTTCCGGCCAGTCCGACATCAGACAAGC
>NW_017310285.1:22969-23364 GCF_000935625.1 Nanorana parkeri
CGCCTCCTGGCTCCGCCCAGTTGTAATGACAGATCTGCGTCCCCAAATGACCCGGGGACGCCGATCTGTCATTAAACAACAACAACTGGGCGGGGATGGTCGCGACGTCACGGCCGGCTCCGCCCGGTTGTTATTCATCGGCCGGGACCTGCTACAAGACTCTAGCAGGTGCCGGCCAATAGGAAACAGTTGGGCGAAGCTAGATGTCACTGCTAGTTCCCCCCCAATTGTTTTTATTTATCTTTATTTTTTAATTGTACATTTTAAAGACATTTTCTCTACTTCTTTTTTTTAACTCTTTTCATTGATTTTCTATTCGGCTCGGTAACCGCGGAGGTGCCGAGCAGAATAGCCGAGCATAGAGAATGGGGGGGGGGGGGGGGACGAAGGAGCGG
>NW_017310285.1:23807-25214 GCF_000935625.1 Nanorana parkeri
CTGATGTGCGGGTGGTGGACGGGCGATGTGCGGGTGGTGTACGGGTGATGTGCGGGTGGTGTACGGGTCATGTGCGGGTGGTGTACGGGTCATGTGCGGGTGGTGTACGGGTCATGTGCAGCCGATGTGCGGGTGGTGTACGGGTTTAAAAAAAAGAGACGGCGCTCTCATTTAGTTCTATCGCTCCTGAATGAGACGCATGTTTCCGAAGGGATGTCTGTACCTTTCACATGCATATCCTTAAAGGAGAACTACGAGGGGGCGGGGCTTGTCACTCACCTCATAGTTCGGGATGGTCTCAGTATACCGCGAGCTGTAGCTCCCTATATACTGAGCTTAGGGTGACGGGAGGACGCTAGTTTGTGTCCCCGAGGAGGACTATGGGGGGAAAGCCCGGACCTCGGAGTTCTCCTTTAACATACATATCTCCTCGAGAAGCCAATTTGATCCTAAAGGGTTAATCCAATCTGAATGAGGCTCCTCCTCTAATCTGAGCTCTGTGTCATCTCTCTCATCTCCCTCCCTGCTGTCTGTCCCTTATCACTGCTGCTCATTACACTCCGTGTCTTGTTGTACTGGTGGCGACTCACAATGCTATGGACTCTGTCCCTCCTCTGATGACTCCGGATTCCTTAAAGTAGAAGTACGGGGGCGGGGCTTTCCCTCATAGTCCTCCTCGGGGACACAAACTAGCGTCCTCCCGTCACCCTAGGCTCAGTATATAGGGAGCTGCAGCTCGCGGTATACTGAGACGCCGCAGCCGGGGCGGATCCCGACTTAGATGACGGGATCCGCCCAGCTGCGTGAGTGACAGCTGGCTCCTCCTATCTAGAGGCAGCTGTACCCGCCCCCTCCCCCGTCCATTCCCGCCAGTCAACGCTGGCGGATCGGAGCGGGGAGCGGGGAATACAGCCCCTCCCCCTGTCACGGCAGGATCGAGAGGTGAGCGAACGCCGGTATGTGTGTTCCCGATCTACTGAGCCGACCTGTGACAGTCTCATTGTAACAGGTCGGCTAGAACTATGAGGTGAGTGACAAGCCCCGCCCCCTCGTAGTTCTCCTTTAACTAAAATAATCAAATGAGTCCAGTAATTTACTAACGATTTACGGGGGCGATTTACTAACCTAAACGCACGCACGCATGCACCAGGTGCGTGTGATCGTCACGCAGCAAAACGTATTTATCAACCGAAATGTCTCTAAACGCATGTTTCCACTAATGCCATACATAGGAAAATCATGCACACGACGCATATACAACGCGGCTTCACAGCTCAGACACACATGGCCAGCTCATGCATTTACATTCCTGCATTCATCAACGCAAGCCACACAACGTCACCATGCAATTCATGCACAGCACACCTGCTGGGAGTGTACACACTACAGAGGTATATAGACTCCACC
>NW_017310286.1:0-7057 GCF_000935625.1 Nanorana parkeri
AGCTCTCCTAACACTATCCACACTACATTCTCTGACAGCTCCCCCGTCTATGAAGAAGAACACAGAACATTATAGATTGTGGAGGATTTTTATTGACATTAGAGAGATCGGCATCACCACATAACACACAATGAGGTTGAAATCTAAATACATTTTTATAGCTGAAGTAAAAGCAACTCAAATATTACTAAAGATGAAAAGCAAAAAAAAACTAAGCGCTGTGACATGCGGCAGCCAATAGCGGCCCTGTAATAAGTTCATTGTCCATTGGTGAGAGATGAATCCTGATTGGATGGTTGGGTTTTTGTACATATTTAGTGTGCTTTCTGCACCCAGTCGCCTCCATCCGTACATATAGTTTTATATACAACTAACCGGCCGATCCGGCTCCACTTTCTTCCTTATGTTTTGCTTCTTCATTGCCTCTGTATCAGGACGACTGCCTATTGATTGTCACCATCGCTGACTTGACCCATTTGGCCACGTCTTACCACAGTTCATGGTGCACTGGGACCACGTCAGAACTCTTTGTGTTGAAGACCATGTTATTATTTCATTGCTATAACAATGAAGCCACGCCCCTAAAACATTAGTTCTACACGCCCCTAATTTTTCAAGTCAACTGCTTAGACCCATCTGCCCCTCCACCACTCCAAAGACACATTCCCTGGTATGTCCTTCTCTTGAGTTCCTGATGCACACATTGTGAAGTGCTCCCTTCATTGGAGGTAGAACGAGGTCGGCTCAATGGTGGAGGTAACAGAGACTGGGACTGTAGCGGGAAGATCTCACCACAAAGAAAAAGCCGATTGGCACCTTCAGCTAATGCAAAACAGACTCCACCAAATATTGAACTATGACTTGAGCCTGGGTATACCCCTTTAATTTTTACTATACAGTTCTATAAAGTTCTTTAAAGGCTTGAAAGCCACCATACATTTCCCAAGAGCATCAGCAGATGCCCAAGTAGATTTCTAAAACATTTCCCGCACATTAAACATGAATGGAGAAACTAGCTCACGTGAGTTCTCTGGTGTGCAAATAAAACATTTCCCGCTCCTAAACATAAGAAGGCTCCCACCCCGTATTCATGTTTCACAGTATTTACAACACAAGAGTGTGACATTTACAATCACCCGAAGGAAGATTCGCAGGGTAAGTGAAGTCATTTCAAATGTAAAAAACGCAACAAGAGAACATTTATTCATTTGGCATCTTGTGTTTGTGGCTCTCGGTGCTGCGCCGCATGGGTCTTCTGGTGTTTCAGAAGGTTTCCTTTCTGAACAAAACACTTTCCGCACACTGAACATGAGAAAGGCCGCTCGCCTGTGTGAATTCTGTGGTGTTTAAGAAGGTCTGCCTTCTGGTTGAAACGTTTTCCACATTCTGAACATTTGAAAGGGCTGTCGCCTGTGTGACTTCTTTGGTGAGCAATAAGTTTTCCTTTGCCGGAATAACATTTTCCACACTCAGAACAAGAAAACGGACGCTCACCTGTGTGACTTCTCTTGTGTATAACAAGTTTTCCTCTAACAGCAAAACACTTCCCACACTCTGAACAAGAGAAAGGATACTCACGCGTGTGAATTCTCTGGTGGGTAACAAGTGTGCCTTTCTCAGTGAAACTTTTCCCACACTCTGAGCAGGAAAAAGGACGTTCACCTGTGTGAATTCTCTGGTGTTTAAGAAGGTCTCCTTTGTGCATGAAACTTTTGCCACATTCTGAACATGAAAAAGGGCGCTCGCCTGTGTGAATTCTTTGATGTCTACGAAGGTCACCTTTGTGGATAAAACTTTTTCCACACTCTGGACATGAAAAAGGACGTTCACCCATGTGAATTCTCTCGTGTCTAAGCAGATCTCCCTTGTGAATAAAACATTTCCCACACTGTGAACACGAGAAAGGACGCTCACCAGTGTGACCTCTCAGGTGTTTCAGCAGTATTTTTTTTTCCGTGAAACACTTTCCACACTCTGAGCATGAATAGGGACGTTCAGCTGTGTGACTTCTCTTGTGTATAAGAAGGTCTTTGTTTTCAGCAAAAGTTTTCCCACACACCGAACATGACAATGAACGCTGCACTGCGTGATTTCTGTCGTGGCTGAAAGATCCCTTAGAACTAGATGGATCCGGAATACTAGTAATGGGATTTACGTCTGGAGAATATTGTACGATGTGGTAATCCTTTGCATTACAATCTGAAGATAAAGTAAGATGTCCCTCCGAGGTATTCCAGACATAGCGACCACCTGGTGGAGAACAAGAAATATTCATCATTCAGGTGTCATATATGTTGTTCTGGAACTAAAGAGCGTGTCAGAGCTCCGGATGGAACTAACCACCTGAGAAACGGAGATGGACCTTCATATGGTGTACAGTATCTCCTCCTCATGTGTTGGTCACATGACATTATATTGAGGAATGGAGATGGACCTTCATATGGTGTACAGTATTTCCATATTTGTGGAGAACATGACGTTATACTGAGGAACCACAATCAGGAATAATACCTTTGAATGCCCCCAAAAAATTGTGGCTAGTGGGGGGGCACTAGAATAGCAGGAATACCTTTCAAATTGGTCTTTCTTATAGAGACATGAAATTAGCTTGAGAAGAGTAAATATGTATAACAGTAAAACAAGAATGAGTGGACTGAGAAGAGCTTCATCCATAAGAAGGTCAACAACCAGTCTGTGGACCTGCAAACTCTACAATGATACCCTGAGGTTAATGTTGGGTGTTCTCCAGACAGAGATGTCTTGCTGAAGGATCTATGTTTCTGGGTATTGCTGCTGGCGGCTGATGAGGACGCTAAGCTAAACCGGTGCTGACTTCCTGTGCAGAGGGAGATGTCCTTCCGGAGGGTTCAGGCCTTCTGCTTTCCAACTGTCTGAACACCTAGTGACGGAGCTTACACCGAGTGGCCTGCAGTGTCCCCCACTGAAGGTTTGGGGAAATGTAACACGGTCCTCTACAGGAACATGTTCTAGCTGACTCAGCATATCACTGGAACGCTGAATCTTAATGTTTCTAGATATGAAATATGTAAATGCCTGGTAATATTTTTAAACAATTACATTGTGGAATGCTGGAAGTCATCTCTTTTTCTGCCCTTATCTGGGACAACCACTGGTATAGGATGAACCCGATGGACATTTGTCTTTTTACACCCGATGTAAAATTAAAATTTGACCCAAATTTTCTATGACTTACTTGTGTCAATATGGAGAAAAGATTTCCCCTGTGTGCTTTTCAATGTCCCTTCCCCCTCCTCCGTGGACTGCTGAGCTCCTCTCACCAACGTCTCCTCTTCTTCCTCTTTAATCTCGATTTTGAGGTCTTTGAGCTCCACGGCCTACATGGCAAAGAGAGCAAATAAAACAATACTGGAAAGTCTTCACCAACAAAGAGATTACATGAAAGAAGTCATCTCAGATTGAGTCCCATCTACCTGATCATGGTGGGGGATGGTGGCATGTTTCTGTGTGGAATCCCGGGAATAGAGAGGACTAGCCTTCTCCGAAGGCTGCTGGGTCCCCCTAACAAATGTATCTTCTTCTTCCACTTTCACCTTAACTTTTAGGTCTTTCATATCTTCACCCTAAACTCCCAAGATGATCGAACGCATTTGTAAAAAGGAACAAGAGATTATATAGAGGAATGTCATCTCATACTATAGAATGATTGTATACCTGCTGTCCTTCAGTCCCACCTACCTGATCATGGTGGGGGATGGTGAGATCTTCCTGGGTGGGGTCCTGGGAATACAGGGGGCGGGGACATCTCTTTGGTGGGTTCCTCTTACTGGATCCATCTGTAGGAAACACACACACTGACATAAAGTGGTCATGTGGTTTCTACAGGACACTCCCCCCTGCGGACAGATAATACATTGATAATGATCCAGAATATTCTGGGATGTATGTCGTCTGCTCGGCGCTCCTCCATAGACAGGAGACCTCCGACTGATTTGTATGTTATATTACTGGTACTCGCCCAAATGCCCCGATACTGAAGCCAGTACCAGAACTTCCAGTCAGAGGAAGATTTGCTCTATCAGTCCCGCGTCGGAACATGAGCCCGGCTTCCCGAGCAAACAGCGTGGAGCCTGCATGCTGAGCAATCGGGAAGCCGGGCGGCGGGTAATGAAGTCAAACTGCTGGCTCCATGTTGATTTGCTGCCTCCCGGCTTCTTGATAGGGCCGGGAAGACGGCTTGAAGCTGATTGGCCGGGAAGCCGGCTCCATGCTAGCAGAAGTGCTGTTATTTACGAATACCGAAATATAAATATCGGTTCTCGTACTCGATACCGAAGAACCCCTTCTGGTGCATCGCTACCGGGAATGTCTATATTGTGAGCTCTGTCCTATTACTGTCACTGGACACGGAATGTACTGAGGACATTGATGTCACCGCTGACGGCCAACTCCACCACAATAGGTCTGGGGGCATCTGTGCTGTGATTGGTGTTCAGGATCACATGACCGAGACAAGAAAACAAATTATAAAGAGGGGCCAAAAAAAAAATAAAGCAACAATCCTCCACTAACTATTATTATTAATTATAGCATCACTTTCATCATTACGTCCTTGTAGAGATCCCGGTGTCCTTCTAGATACTCCCACTCCTCCATGGAGAGATAGACAGAGACATCCTGACACCTTATAGGAACCTGGCGCTTCATCCCTTCTTCTATGTCCTGTAGGGATCATCATTCCTTCTGCTGCCTAGATTAGAACTTGTTCTATAGATCCGTCTTCTTCCTCTCCAGGGAAGACCTGGTGTCCATTATAGAGGAGAGCCAACAACCCCCGAGACAGCTTCATGGAAGATGGATAAATGGCTCTATATTTAGGATGTATCCGGTCTATAAATGGCGGCTCTGGATGGACAGTTGGATAAATGGCTCTATATTTAGGGTGTATCCGGTCTATAAATGGCGGCTCTGGATGGACAGTTGGATAAATGGCTCTATATTTAGGATGTATCCGGTCTATAAATGGCGGCTCTGGATGGACAGTTGGACAAATGGCTCTATATTTAGGATGTATCGGGTCTATAAATGGCGGCTCTGGATGGACGGTTGGACAAATGGCTCTATATTTTGGATGTATCGGGTCTATAAATGGCGGCTCTGGATGGACAGTTGGATAAATGGCTCTATATTTAGGATGTATCCGGTCTATAAATGGCGGCTCTGGATGGACGGTTGGATAAATGGCTCTATATTTAGGATGTATCCGGTCTATAAATGGCGGCTCTGGATGGACAGTTGGATAAATGGCTCTATATTTAGGATGTATCCGGTCTATAAATGGCGGCTCTGGATGGACAGTTGGATAAATGGCTCTATATTTAGGATGTATCCGGTCTATAAATGGCGGCTCTGGATGGACAGTTGGATAAATGGCTCTATATTTAGGATGTATCCGGTCTATAAATGGCGGCTCTGGATGGACGGTTGGACAAATGGCTCTATATTTTGGATGTATCGGGTCTATAAATGGCGGCTCTGGATGGACAGTTGGATAAATGGCTCTATATTTAGGATGTATCTGGTCTATAAATGGCGGCTCTGGATGGACGGTTGGATAAATGGCTCTATATTTAGGATGTATCTGGTCTATAAATGGCGGCTCTGGATGGACGGTTGGATAAATGGCTCTATATTTAGGATGTATCTGGTCTATAAATGGCGGCTCTGGATGGACGGTTGGATAAATGGCTCTATATTTAGGATGTATCTGGTCTATAAATGGCGGCTCTGGATGGACGGTTGGATAAATGGCTCTATATTTAGGATGTATCTGGTCTATAAATGGCGGCTCTGGATGGACGGTTGGATAAATGGCTCTATATTTAGGATGTATCTGGTCTATAAATGGCGGCTCTGGATGGACGGTTGGATAAATGGCTCTATATTTAGGATGTATCTGGTCTATAAATGGCGGCTCTGGATGGACGGTTGGATAAATGGCTCTATATTTAGGATGTATCTGGTCTATAAATGGCGGCTCTGGATGGACGGTTGGATAAATGGCTCTATATTTAGGATGTATCTGGTCTATAAATGGCGGCTCTGGATGGACGGTTGGATAAATGGCTCTATATTTAGGATGTATCTGGTCTATAAATGGCGGCTCTGGATGGACGGTTGGATAAATGGCTCTATATTTAGGATGTATCTGGTCTATAAATGGCGGCTCTGGATGGACGGTTGGATAAATGGCTCTATATTTAGGATGTATCTGGTCTATAAATGGCGGCTCTGGATGGACGGTTGGATAAATGGCTCTATATTTAGGATGTATCTGGTCTATAAATGGCGGCTCTGGATGGACGGTTGGATAAATGGCTCTATATTTAGGATGTATCTGGTCTATAAATGGCGGCTCTGGATGGACGGTTGGATAAATGGCTCTATATTTAGGATGTATCCGGTCTATAAATGGCTCTGGATGGACAAATGCTTGAAATAGAAGACATCACAGTGACTATGAAGGATGAGGACGGACATGACGGGGGGAGGGGGTACTGGGTGTACATATAAAATAATATCTTATTACCTCCTCTGCTGCCAGTTCCAGCAATGTCTCCTCTCTTCTTCCTCCCAAATCACCTTTCACATGGAACTTCCTGTTGTTCACATACATCACTTCCTGTCTTCACTTACATCACTTCCTGTCTGTGCAGTTCACGGTTGAATATATAAGGATACATGTTTCTATAGATTGCTTTACATTGTTACTAAAATCTTTGTCAGTATAAAAGGAATATGTTACTTTGTATCTCTTATGTGTCCTTCCGAAGTCTTAGAATACATTGAAGTCCCCGAACTCTTATTTGTGTATTACTCGGCTGTAGATCCTCCAATCATCTCTGACACTGTCCTTCCTTCTGGAGGGGGGCTACGTTTGTTCCCTATTGGGACAGTGGGGGAGAGGTTTTTGGTTTTAATTTAAATATAGTATAAAATTAATTATTAAAATGATTGAAAATTAATGAAAAAATTAAAAAAGGCGTTTGGAGGCACTGGTCAAAGCTGCGAGAAACGG
>NW_017310286.1:7162-22485 GCF_000935625.1 Nanorana parkeri
CATAAGCCGCAGTACTTAAATTCCCCACAAGGTGGCATCCGACCCATTGTTAGGGGAACGCACGTACAGGAAGTGATGTAAGGTTCTGACAGATCTATTGGGAAGTAGAGAGGAGACATCGCTGGAACCGGCAGCAGAGGAGGTAATAAGATATTATTTTATAGTAACCCCCCCCCCGTCATGTCCGTCCTCGTCCTCCATAGTCACTGTGACATCATTCATCTCCACTGGACCCGTTGTGCAGAACAATTAGGTACTTCCCCATATTTGTTGATGGATGGACCTATTTTTCCCTAAACAATATTCAAATTTGCGTGGTGTCGACTGGCTCATTGCCTTCGCCGAGAGTCTTTTCCAAGTTTTAACTACTCTATCGGTAAAATAATACTTTCTAACGTTACCCTTTCATTCTTGCATCTGCTAGAGATCTACAGTACAAGTTCTCATCCGGGCAGCAGAAGGAATGATCATCCCTACAGGACATAGAAGAAGGGATAAAGCTCCAGGCTGACGGGAGAGGTGAGCGGTGCCGGGAATTCTGGGACATGGTCCAGGAACAGACGAGGGGCGTGTCTGGGTGGTGACTGTATCATTGTGTGTGTCAGGTTCCTATAAGGTGTCAGGATGTCTCTGTCTATCTCTCCATGGAGGAGTGGGAGTATCTAGAAGGACACCGGGATCTCTACAAGGACGTGGTGATGGAGAATGCCCCGCCCCTCACATCACCGGGTAAGAGGAGAGAGCAGTACGGAGGGTCCGCCTACATCCCCCATCATCTGATACACACATAGAAACAATGTATTCAGTCAGTGTGTGTGTTTCCTACAGATGGATCCAGTAAGAGGAACCCACCAGAGAGATGTCCCCGCCCCCTGTATTCCCAGGATCCCACCCAGGAACATCTCACCATCCTCCACCATGATCAGGTAGGTGGAACTGAGCTAGTGGACTCAGAAATGTCTTCTAGGCTGTTAGGTTCCATAACATATTTCTTTTCACAAATATATTCTTTCAACGTTGGGGGTTTAGGATACAGAACTGAAAGACATGAAAGTTGAGGTTAAAACAGAAGATAAGGTGTTGGTGAGCGGACATCAGCAGTCTATGGAGGAGGGAGGTCCTCTGTATTCCGTGAAAGATCACACCGTCCCTCAACATGATCAGGTCGGTGAGACCTAAAATCTATTCTAAGCTACAAGGACATTCTATGTAATCTCTATTATAAATGTGTGCCATCACCTTCGGGGGTTTAGGGTGAAGATCTGAAAGAAATCAAAGTTGAAGTTAAAGAGGAAGAAGAAGAGACGTTGGTGGGAGGAGCTCAGCAGTCTACGGAGGAGGGGGAGATGGTTAAGAAAAGTGACCAGGAGGAATCTTCTCTGTATATTGACATACGTAAGTGGAGAAACCGATCAAAATTCTTCAAGTGTAAAATATGGATTTACATTGTTACAAGGTAATATCTCAGATGTGCCCACCAACAAATGTCTAAACCCGCAATATATGCAGATGAATGGAGACAACATATAGAAAGTTTGGGCCAATTTTCCCCAAATAGGATAAAAGAATGTGTTCCCGATCCTTAACGGCAATCCTAGAACATTCCAGATCAACATAACACAATGTTTTATTTTCACATAAACATTAAAAGCCATTCATGAATGTTGTATTTGTAAAGACATCCATGGAATTAGCTAGAGCAAGACCTTGGGGAAGTCCAGTCCACATTTCTATTAGTGGTCATTGGGGACACCGTTGACCACTGGGTGCATGGCATTGGATGACAGTAAGAACGTCATCGATGTATCTACCCTACAACAATCTTACCAACAAATGAGGAGGAGATACTGTACACCATATAAAGGTCCATCTCCATTCCTCAATATAACGTCATGTGACCAACAAATGAGGAGGAGATACTGTACACCATATGAAGGTCCATCTCCATTCCCCAATATAACGTCATGTGACCAACAAATGAGGAGGAGATACTGTACACCATATGAGAGGTCCATCTCCATTCCTCAATATAAAGTTATATTTATAATCTTTACTTAAAACTTGTTTTGCCTACAGATGGACTCTATGTCAGGAATACCTCTGAGGGACGTCTTGTTTCTCCAAACTATAATGACATCACACAACATTCTCCAGGAGTGAATCCCATTACTCATAATAGACATCACAGTCCTTCCCATTCAGAGACATCGATGAATCCCTCTAATCCTGAGAAATCTTCTGACCAATCACAGACTATTACTCCAGATATCCATCTTGGATCTCACAGTGTGGAGAGATCAACAGGCCCATATAATCCTGAGACATCTTCTTCAAGTCATGTGGAAGATCACAAGGGAGAGAGCCCAGTGTCATGTACTGTGTGCGGCAAAACATTCACTGACAAAAAAGCACTTCCGACACATATCAGAAATCACAAACGCGAGCGTCCTTTTTCATGTTCAGAGTGTGGGAAAAGTTTCACTGAGAAAAGCTTACTTCTTGTACACCAGAGAATTCATACTGGTGAGCGACCGTTCTCATGTTCAGAATGCGGCAAATGTTTCACTCAGAAAGGCTCACTTCTTACACACCTTAAAAGTCACACAGGTGAGCGTCCTTTCTCATGTTCAGACTGCGGGAAAAGTTTTGCTGTGAAGCGTTTTCTTCTTTATCATCAGAGAATTCACACAGGCGAGAGTCCCTATGCATGTTCAGAATGCGGGAAATGTTTCACCCAAAAAGGACACTTCGTTTCACACCAGAGAATTCACACTGGTGAGCGTCCTTATTCATGTTTCGGAGTGTGGGAAGTGTTTTGCTCTGAAGGAAACCCTTCATAAACACCAGAGATGTCACACAGGTGAACGTCCCTATTCATGTTCAGAGTGTGGGAAAAGTTTCACTCAGATACAAAGTCTTTATAAACATCAGAGATGTCATACGGGTGAACGGCCATATTCATGCTCAGAGTGTGGAAAAAGTTTTACAGAGAAAACAGTACTTCTTGCACACCAGAAAAGTCACACGGGAGAGCGTCCTTTTGCATGTTCAGAATGTGGGAAGTCTTTCAGCGAGAAGGGAGGCCTTCTTAAACACCAGAGAATTCACACAGGGGAACGTCCTTATGCATGTTCAGAGTGCGGAAAATCTTTCACTATGAAACAACACCTGGTTACCCACCAGAGAGTTCACACAGGTGAGCGGCCTTTCTCGTGTTCAGAGTGTGGGAAAAGCTTCACTATGAAACAAAACCTTCTTAAACACCAGAAAAATCATGCACGCTAGAACCCTTTCTTCTGCATTGATTGTGAGAAATGTTGTAGTGAGAAAACAAAACCAAATAAGTCACATGGGGTGAGCGTCCATTTTCATGATCAGTGTGGGAAAAGTTTGACATAAAATGGAAATCTAATGAGAGATCGGTGTATACACATCTGCTGATACTTTTGACAAATGTAGAGTAGCATTTAACGAGGACTAATTAGTCCATAGAACAACTGTAAAATTAAAACTGGGTTGAAATGGGGAGATCGGCGCTGCAGGGGAGGCACTTCTATTTATAAAATCATGCCTGCAGGACCCAAGAATGGAGAGATGAACATACCAGAGAACGTTTGTAACTCAACAAGCCTTTTAATTTTTTTGGAGGCAGAGAATAGTCCCGAGTTTGTAGCTACGCACACCTTGGCATACGTGGGGTGGGTTGGACATTTTTAGGGGCATGGTTTGATAGTTATAGACCTCTAGGGATTTAATTCTAGTAGTTTTGGGTCCGCCAAACATGCAGTGATGACTTTTCCCGCACTCATAAAGACCACACCATAGTACTACACTGGTTATACACGGCCAATTATGGCAACACATGGGCAACATGATGGGTCTGCTCTGTCTACTGGAGGGGGAAAGGATCAATCTAAAAATTTAATAACCCAAAGCATCCAATCATGGTTACCCTGACAACAAGAAACCTTTTTATAGATTACTATTGGCTGCTAGTCATTGATCCTTTTATTTTTTTGCTTTATAGAAGTAGCCGGATTTTCATGGTCCAATCATTGCGCAATTTCTAAATGTGATATTTATTTTTAACTTCAATTATACAGTTTTGTTTCTCACACATAGTTTTCTTTTATGTTTATAAATTATTCTGATCTGGTAAAATAAATCCCCAAACTTATATTATTATTAATATTCTGTCCTTTTTCTTTTATTTTTGTTACAAATTACCACCGGTAATGGGAATGAGCTCAGTTCATAGAGAGTCCTCCATTGGTGATTGGAATGAGCTCAGGTCATAGAGAGTCCTCCATTGGTGATGGGAATGAGCTCAGTTCATAGAGAGTCCTCCATTGGTGATGGGAATGAGCTCAGTTCATAGAAAGTCATCCATTGGTGATGGGAATGAGCTCAGTTCATAGAGAGTCCTCCATTGGTGATGGGAATGAGCTCGGTTCATAGAGAGTCCTCCATTGGTGATGGGAATGAGCTCAGTTCATAGAGAGTCATCCATTGGTGATGGGAATGAGCTCAGTTCATAGAGAGTCCTCCATTGGTGATGGGAATGAGCTCAGTTCATAGAGAGTCCTCCATTGGTGATGGGAATGAGCTCAGTTCATAGAGAGTCCTCCATTGGTGATGGGAATGAGCTCAGGTCATAGAGAGTCCTCCATTGGTGATGGGAATGAGCTCGGTTCATAGAGAGTCCTCCATTGGTGATGGGAATGAGCTCAGATCATAGAGAGTCATCCATTGGTGATGGGAATGAGCTCGGTTCATAAAGAGTCATCCATTGGTGATGGGAATGAGCTCAGATCATAGAGAGTCCTCCATTGGTGTTTTATTAGTAGGACAGCCCGTAAGGTCCAGTTTTACACTAGTGATGGGCAAACTTGCTCTTTTGGCAAACGCACTAAGAAGTTTGCCAACTGCAAACTTTAATGTGAACACTATTGAAGTCAATGGGGGGCAAATCTTGGAATAATTCTCTCCATTTTCAAGGCTAATAGCCAAGGAATTGTCAAACAAAGAGCACCAAGCTGCATGTAGGAGACAGAACAGCTATCAAAGCATTTAAAATAAAGTTCTTCGTAAAAATTGCCAAACAGCGGCTAGCACAGCATAGCTTGTGAACTTTTAGTGGAGTAGATCACTGTATTCTCTACAAAGATCAATACAATTTCAACAAAGTGTGCACAAAAAACACTTCAGATGCACAACCAGAAATGAGGATTTGTTGATGAAGGAATAAAAAAATTCAGAGCCATGAAAATAGTGTACACATGGCATGATGGCTGGAGAGTATGTAAGCCGTTCTATGAGGCAGCAGTGTAAGAGGGAGAGACAAGGCCGGTTTTGGGAAAAAACCTAAATTACAAATTACAGAAGATTAGAGGCAAGAGGCGGACATATTGCAGAGGCATGGTGCAATGTAAGCCTGTTTAGTAGGCCCGCATTTGAGGCGCGCTTTATCAAGCAGTAAAATCGCATTGGATTATATCAGAGAAGTAAGCAACGAATCAGTGGCAAGGGATGTTAGAGGATGGCGGGCCAGCAGAGGTGGCAATAGATGGTGATGAATGGCAGGTAGGCATCGGTGGCATGAAATGTTAAAGGAGAACTATGGGGTTAGGGCTTTTCCCCATAGTTCTCCTCAGGGTCACGGGAGGACATAAAGTAGAGTCCTCCCGTCACCCAAAACTCAGTATACCGCGAACTACAGCTCCCTATATACTGAGACGCCGCAGCCCGGGACGGATCCCGGCATTACTGTCTGGATCCACCCAGCTGTGTGAGTGAAGCTATCTGGAGGCTGTACCCGCCCCCTCCCGTTCCGTCAGTCATCGCTGGAGGATCGGGGAGGGATCTATCCAGGGAGCACGGCTCTCTGCAGGGAGATGATTGAGAAGTGAGCGAGCGACCGTATGTGTTCGCTCACTTCCCGATCTATTGAGCCGACGTGCGACAGTTTCATTGTCACAGGACGGCTCAGATTATGAGGCTGAGTGAAAATCACCCCCCTCATAGTTCTCCTTTAATGAATGGCGGGCCATGAATGAGATGTAGTGCCCTTACCTATGCTTGCTGGAACCACATGCTTGTGGTCATGTGGACTCTGCTGCTGACTGTCGGAGGAGGGTGAAAAAATGGTGACCAGGCAACTGCTCAGGCCATGAAAAGGGGCAGACCACACTATCAGCCGTAAAAACTATCAATTTTGCCGAGGTGGCATCATGACGCTGGGCAAGTGGGCGACTTGCCTATTTTTTTCTTCGACTCCAGCAGCTAAGGAAGAGACACCGGCCTGCTCAAGGATGTATCTAGAGACAGTAGGGTGGGGTTATGGAGGCTTTGAGCAAGGATGAAGTCTACCCTTGGCCTTACTAAGCGTGGTCACACGCTGACCCTCCTACCTGCTTGATGTGCCATAAGCCATTCCCGTAAACCCCTTTGTCAGACTCCCACCCCTATGACTTGAGGCCGCAGATGGAGATTCGTGTGGACTGGTGGAACAGGAGAGGAGCGAGGTGGAGGAGGACTGTGGGCCTTTGGCTGATTTCTGGTAACATTCACGTGCTCTTCCCACCGAGCTCTGTCGTGAACAGCCACATGTCTCCTCACGCATGTGGTACCACAATGACTGGTAGATGTACCATGCGTGATACGCCGAAGACGGCGGCTGAACACTGCTACACTGCTCTCTGCACCACATGTATGAAAAAAAGGACCACACTGCTGAGCCCGGTGGAGCGGACCTAATTTAGGGGCGCCGTCCCCGTACCACCTGCTTAGCTGGAAGACTGCAGGGCAAGCCTGGAATTTGATTGAACTCTTACTTTCTCAAACAACTCATCCCCACACAGCTACCACCTTTTGTATCACTCGCCCCTCCCCTTTATGATTGTGAGCTCCCAGGATCAGGACCCTCCTAACCATCCTGTCTGGAACTGTATTGTTTACATTTTAAAGGGCTGCGCAAAATGTTGGCACTTTATAAATCCCTTATTATAATAATGTGAGCTTCAAGCATCGGGTTCTGTACTGTTGGCTCTTTATAGACCGGTGTGTACTGGTAAAATCAGCCATGGAGTGCGTTCCAGGTCCGGAGTCGTGGCCTTGCCTCAGCGCTTGACCAAGTCTTTGACGGTTTAAAATCAGCCATGGAGTGTGTTCCAGGTCCGGAATCTTGGCATTGCCTCAGCGCTTGGCCAAGTCGTTGACGGTTAAAATAAGCCATGGAGTGTGTTCCAGGTCTGGAGTCGTGGCCTTGCCTCAGTGCTTGGCCAAGTCGTTGACGGTTAAAATAAGCCATGGAGTGTGTTCCAGGTCCGGAGTCGTGGCCTTGCCTCAGCGCTTGACCAAGTCTTCGAAGGTTAAGTCAGCCATGGAGTGAATTCCAGGTCCGGAGTCGTGGCATTTCCTCAGTGTCTGACCATGTCCTTAAAGGGTCAAATCAGCCATGCAGTGCGTTTCACGTCCGGAGTCGTGGCTTTGCCTCAGCGCTTGACCATGCCCTTAAAGGTTAAAATCAGCCATGGAGTCTGTTCTAGGTCTGGAGTCGTGGCATTGCCTCAGCGCTTGACCAAGTCTTCGGTTAAAATCAGCCATGGAGTCTGTTCCAGGTCTGGAGTCGTGGCCTTGGCTCGGCACTTGACCAAGTCTTCGGTTAAAGTCAGCCATGGAGTGTGTTGCAGGTCAGGAGTCGTGGCATTGCCTCAGTGCTTGATCATGTCCTTAAAGGTTAAAAGCAGCCATGGAGTGTGTTCCAGGTTCGGAGTCGTGGCCTTGCCTCAGTGCTTGACCAAGTCTTCGAAGGTTACAATCGGCAATGGAGTGTGTTTCAGGTCCGGAGTCCTGGCCTTGCCTCAGCGTTTGACCAAGTCTTCGTAGACTGACACTGTGAGTAGACCTTTCGGGCTGTTCATCGGGAACTTCTTTGTTATGGGTTCCCCTGTGCGCCTTCAAAGCTTCCCACAGGTCTCATTGCAGAAGGGTTTAACGCTGAGGGACTGAGCGCTGACGTCATCCGCTGGTTGGAGTGTGACTTCTCTTTCCCACCAGTCAGCATTGAGGAAGCATCATCCTACTTGCAAGACTCCATCTACATCAACCAGAACCCAATGTATCCCACAAAAAAAAAAAAGCAGAAATCTGATACAATGTAACAAACATTATCATATAATAATAACAGACAATTGGTGATTTATTATAAATATAAGGCGGCCTCAGCAGCTCCACATACAGAATACGTTTACCACCAATGCCGACTTCCTGACCCCAAGGGTGGGACTATGTAACCAGGCCTGGGTGGTTCCATCATTCCAAACTTCACACCCTGTCCTTGGACAATCAACATCTACACATTCCATGGTGATTGGTCCGAGGCGCCTCTGAGCTGTGTGGATATAAAATCTAGGGGAACCTTCCTGACAATCATCAGAACCATAGAAGAGTCCTGGAGAAGCTACGAAAGGTCTTCAACAGAAGAAGTCCAACTGAATGCGACCAACTACTGAGGACAATACAATACTACGACCTATAAATGAGAACCAGCGTCAGACAACATGAGCCGAAGTTCTCCACAAGGTGGTGATCTAAGGGAACTCACAAACAGGAAGTGATGTAAAGGCCAGACAGGAAGTTCTGAGTCGCATAGAAAGGAAGTAGAGAGGAGACATTGTTGCAACTCGCAACAAACAGAGGAAGTAGTAAGATATTATTATACATTTACACCCAATGATCGCCCTTCTCTTCCATAGTCATTGTCCTATACTGGAGCATTTGTCTACAAAATAGTGAGGATGGTGGTGGTAGAGCTCCCAAGTGGAGCATTTGTGGAGGGTCACATGACGTCACTCTTATCTCTAATTAAGGCCTACCTGGAGAGGTGAGGAGGATTCTGGGAAGTTTGTACTGATAATTGTTCATTTCTTTCTTTACGCAGGTTTATGACGTACGAGGAAAATATCTGGTGAGCCGATACCACCCGACAGATGTCTTCACAGAGCCTCCACCTCACCGCCTGACAACAGAGCCAAGAGGATTCTAGAAGTCACCGAGAAGATCATTGACGGGAGAGGTGAGCGGTCCTGGGAATTCTGGGACATGATCCAGGAACAGACAAGGGGTGTGTCTGGGTGGTGACGGGAGAGGTGAGCGGTGCCGGGAATTCTGGGACATGATCCAGGAACAGACAAGGGGTGTGTCTGGGTGGTGACTGTATCATTGTGTGTGTCAGGTTCCTATAAGGTGTCAGGATGTCTCTGTCTATTTCTCCATGGAGGAGTGGGAGTATCTAGAAGGACACCGGGATCTCTACAACGACGTGGTGATGGAGAATGCCCCGCCCCTCACATCACCGGGTAAGAGGAGAGAGAAGTACGGAGGCTCCGCCTACATCCCCCATCATCTGATACACACATAGAAACAATGTATTCAGTCAGTGTGTGTGTTTCCTACAGATGGATCCAGTAAGAGGAACCCACCAGAGAGATGTCCCCGTCCTCTGTATTCCCGGGATTCCACCCAGGAAGATCTCACCGTCCCTCACCATGACCAGGTAGGTATTACTGAGACCTAAAAATGTATTCCAGGTAATAGATTCCATCCCACCATGTAATCTCTTGTTCCTTTTTATAATTGTCTGCAACCATCTTTTGGATTTAGGGTGAAGAGCTGAAGGACATCAAGGTTGACGTTAAAAAAGAAGAACAGTTTATGAGTGGAGATCAGCAGTCTATGGAGAAGGGTGGTCCTCCGTATTCCTCAATGGATCACACCATCCCTCACCATGAGCAGGTAGGTGGTACTCAAAAACATATATGATGATATCATTCTTGTTCCTTTTTGTTATGTGTTCCGTCATTTTTGGGGTTTTAGGGTGAAGGACTGGAAGACATCAAAGCTGAGATAAAAGAGGAAGAAGAAGAGACGTTGGTGAGGAGAGATCAGCAGTCTATGGAGGAGGGGGAGATGATTATGGAAAGGAAGCAGGAGGAATCTTCTCTACGTATCGGCACAAGTAAGGACCCGTTCACTTCAATTATATTTCACGTGTATTGACATTGTTGCAAGATTTGCAAAATGTTTACACTCTAAAGAAATCCAAACCTGCAGTATAGTCATTGTTAAGCCAACAATATTCCATCCGACTCCTTCAATGTTATAAATCGAACTTTGTCAAGCCAGGTGGTGCCAACACGGTCGTCCACAGCTGGAATGAGAGGCAGGAATTGGCTGAAATTCAAGATGTGTGTGGCCAGTTTTAGTGTCCCAATGGGGTAATGCCAAAGACTTTAGCCAGGATCCTGCTTCAGCACCTGAGCTCTGAGGGATCTCCTTCGCACCTGATTGCTCTGGTAGGCCGCTTGGCACAGTCAACACATTCCTGTGCAATACCTCACTAGATCGAGCTCGTCTGATTTCTTGCAATAGATCTACAGTTCCTTGGGGAAGATTTTTGGTTTCCAAAACAAGCATCAATATGCATCATATGTTCTCGGTGGCACTTCTGTCCACAGGCCTCTGCTTGTTTGGGGGCCATGCTGTACTCTTATTATCTAGGGTGCCAAATGGAGAACTTATGTTTTCCAAACAAGGATACTGAAGCCCTCATCTAGGTGTGGTTCTTCAGGCCCATTCCTAGACAGACAGAAGCTTTCCTGGGCCTCCTAACCTGAAAATGGTGTCCAACCAATGTTAGCATGGAGGTCTGTCCCCACCAAGGTCATTGTACTAGAACATGGAAAAGTCCAAATCCTTTCATCCTTCCTGGAAACTTAGTTCTTAACCCAGTCAGAAGCTTTCCTGGGCCTCCTAACCCAAAAAATGTCCAACCAATAATACCAATACACCATATGAAGGTCCATCTCCATCCCCCAATATAACGTCATGTGACCAACAAATGAGGAGGAGACACTGTACACCATATGAAGGTCCATCTCCATTCCTCAATATATCGTCATGTGACCAACAAATGAGGAGGAGATACTGTCCACCATATGAAGGTCCATCTCCATTCCTCAATATAACGTCATGTGACCAACAAATGAGGAGGAGACACTGTACACCATATGAAGGTCCATCTCCATTCCTCAATATAACGTCATGTGACCAACAAATGAGGAGGAGACACTGTACACCATATGAAGGTCCATCTCCATTCTCAGTGTCACAATTACACCGATATTGTGCTGTTGGAATGGTTTGTATTCATATATTATAATGTAAAAATTGTTTTCCAGCAGATCGGATCTATGTCTGGAATACTTCTGAGGGACGTCTTGTATCTCCAGATTGTAATGACATCACACAACATTCTCCAGGAGTGAATCTCATTACTCAAAATAGACATCACCGACCTTCCCATTCTGAGAGATCGATGGATCCCTCTAAACCTGAGGAATCTTCTGACCAATCACAGACCAGGACTCTGAGTTCTCCCAATACAGATACTTTACCAGATCCATCTAATCCCATGGAATCTTCTATAGGCCATGGAGCAGTTCACACAGGAGAGAGTTCATTGTCCTGTACGGAGTGTGGGAAATCTTTCACCAACAAAAAAGCACTTCTCACACATGTTAGAAATCACAAACGTGAACGACCTTTTCCTTGTTCTGAATGCGGGAAATGTTTCACTGAGAAAGGCTTACTTATTATACACCAGAGAATCCATACTGGTGAGCGTCCTTTCTCGTGTTCAGAGTGTGTGAAAAGTTTCATTAAGATAGGAGATCTTCACAAACACCAGAAGACTCACACAGGCGAACGTCCTTTCTCATGTTCAGAGTGTGGAAAAAGTTTCACTCAGAAAAGCTCACTTCTTACACACCAGAAGAGTCACACAGGTGAGCGTCCCTATTCGTGTTCAGACTGTGGGAAATCTTTTGTTCTGAAACATGTACTTCTTTATCACCAGAGAACTCACACAGGTGAGCGTCCTTATTCATGTTCGGAGTGTGGGAAGTGCTTTGCTCAGAGAGGACACTTTCTTTCACACCAAAGAATTCACACCGGTGAGCGTCCGTATTCATGTACAGAGTGTGGGAAATGTTTTACCCAGAAGGAAACTCTTCATAAACACCAGAGATGTCACACGGGTGAGCGTCCCTATTCCTGTACAGAGTGCGGCAAAAGTTTCACTCAGATACAAACTCTTTATAAACACCAGAGGTGTCACACAGGTGAACGGCCCTATTCATGCTCAGAGTGTGAGAAAAGTTTCACTGAGAAAAATGTTCTGCTTGCACACCAGAAAAGTCACACGGGTGAGCGTCCTTTTTCATGTTCAGAGTGTGGGAAAAGTTTCAGTGAGAAAGGAAGCCTTCTTAAACACCAGAGAATTCATACGGGTGAGCGTCCTTATGCATGTTCCGTGTGTAGGAAATGTTTTACTGAGAAAGGACACCTTCTTATACACCAGAGAATTCACACAGGCGAGCGTCCTTTTCCCTGTTCAGAGTGTGGGAAAAGTTTCACTCTTAAACAACACTTTCTTAAACACCAGAGAAGTCACACAGGGGAGCGTCCTTTTTCATGTTCAGAGTGTGGGAAATGTTTCAGTCAAAAAGGAAACCTACATAGACATCAGAGAGTGCACACAGATGAGGGTTGTTATTCATGTCCAGAGTGTGGTAAATGTTATACGCAGAAAGAAAGCCTTCTTAAACATCAGAGATGCCACATGGGTGAACAGCAACACTCATGCTCAGAGTGTGGGAAACATTTTACAGGGGAAAAGGGACTTCTTGCACACCAGAAAAGTCACACTGGAGAGCTGCCTTTCTCGTGCTCAGAGTGTGGGAAATGTTTTAATCAGAAATATACACTACTTGTTCATCAAAGAATTCACACGGGTGAGCGTCCTTTTTCATGTCCAGAGTGCGGGAAAAGCTTCACTGAGAATGGAAAACTTCTCATACACCAGAGAAGTCACACAGGTGAGCGTCCTTATGCATGTTCAGAGTGCAGAAAGAGTTTCACTATGAAACAGCACCTTATTACGCACCAGAGAATTCACACGGGTGAGCGGCCTTTCTCGTGTTCAGAGTGCGAGAAAAGCTTTATTATGAAACAACATCTTCTTAAACACCAGAAAACTCACTCACGTTAGCACCCTTCTGTTCAGAGTGTGGGAAATGTTGGGAAAAAGGATAACACTAAAAATGCGATAGCGTCCAATCAGAATAAATCGTTCTCCGAAGGAACCTCTATAGATTACTATTGGCTGAACGCCACGATCAATTGTATTCATTATATAAAATATTATTTAGTTTAACAATTAGTTTCATCTCATATATCAGTTATTGTGATCTTGTAAAATAAAACGCAACAATTTATAACAATCTGTCCTGAGTCTTGTTTATAAATTAACCCTCATTAGATGATTCGTGATGGGAATGAGCTCAGTTCATAGAGAGTCCTCCATTGGTGATTGGAATGAGCTCAGTTCATAGAGAGTCCTCCATTGGTGATCGGAATGAGCTTGGTTCGTAGAGAGTCATCCATTGGTGATGGGAATGAGCTCAGATCATAGAGAGTCATCTATTGGTGATGAGAATGAGCTCAGTTCATAGAGAGTCCTCCATTGGTGATGGGAATGAGCTCGGTTCATAGAGAGTCATCCATTGGTGATGGGAATGAGCTCGGTTCATAGAGAGTCATCCATTGGTGATGGGAATGAGCTCAGATCATAGAGAGTCATCCATTGGTGATGGGAATGAGCTCGGTTCATAGAGAGTCATCCATTGGTGATGGGAATGAGCTCGGTTCATAGAGAGTCATCCATTGGTGATGTATTAGAGAGTCTAGAAGGTCCAGTTCCATATGTGTGTCAGCTGCTAGACTAAGGATATATGGAGCCACTACAAATGCCACATAAAATATTCCCATCACCACCATCTTGGTTCTCCTCCTCATGGGCTTCTTTATGGATCCACTCAACACTAAAGGATATTATCACTTTCCTGACCTTGCTGTCTTTGAAGCTGTGGTGTGCTCCTATTATCACTAGAGGGATCCCCAGCAGGAGGAAGGAGGTCCCCAACCCTTACCCAAGCCTTTGAGATGTGTCAGGTCCACATGGATGTGAAGCCCAGTAGATGTCACCTCACTTGCAGAGGTTTTCAGTGCTGCAATATCCTGTTTCAGGGGCCTCCTTTCCCTTGCAGGGTCCCCTTGTGTCTGCTAGTAAGCTGTATGTGCTGGGTTGTACTTCCCTCCATCTAAGACTGGATGCCTATGTGGAAAGCTGGAGAACAAATGGACTATAGAGTAGAACTATTGATATATGGACTATAGTGGACAACTATTGATGTATGGACTATAGTGCAATGATATGTGGACTATAGAGGAGAACTTGTCATATATATGGACTATAGTGGAACAATATGGACTATAGAGGAGAACAATTCATATATATGGACTATAGTGGAACCATATGGACTATAGTGGAATGATATGTGGACTATAGAGGAGAACTATTGATATATATGGACTATAGTGGAATGATATGGACTATAGTCGAACCATATGGACTATAGTGCAATGATATGTGGACCATAGAGGAGAACTTGTGATATATGTGGACTATAGTAGAACAATATGGACTATAGAGGAGAACTATTGATATATGGACTATAGTGAAATGATATGGACTATAGAGGAGAACTATTGATATATATGGACTATAGAGGAGAACTATTGATATATGGACTATAGTGAAATGATATGGACTATAGAGGAGAACTATTGATATATATGGACTATAGAGGAGAACTATTGATATATGGACTATAGTGGAATTGTATGGACTATAGAGGAGAACTATTGATATGTGGACTATAGTGGCTCAGGGACGGCTTGGGAAAAAAGTGCTTTTTGGGATACTCTGAGTGCTGAGTGATTGGTTTTTGGAATATTTTTAGTATTAAAAAAAAACAACCTTTCCTTTTGTCAGTTTTTTTGGTCTGCAGCTCTCAGGTTAGGGGGAGGGGCTTATTGCTCCCAGGTGGCTCTCATTAATCAGGTGTAATACAAGCCAGTGCACAGCTCACACAGAGACTCGCGGACAAAGTGTCGGTGATACAATTTGGCGTTTGCCAAAGAGGAAGTCACAGAGGAAGCGTGACAACCCGGAGAGGAGTTGGCTGATCACTGAGCAGGCAGTTACTGGGGTTGATGTGGAGGGGTAAGTGAGGATGATCAGGTAGGAAGTTGGGGTACTGTAGATGGGGGGAGTGTCGGGGGCTATGTGGAGGGGTAAGTGAGGATGATCAGGTAGGAAGCTGGGGTACTGTAGATGGAGGGAGTGGGGGGGGGGGGGG
>NW_017310286.1:22966-25171 GCF_000935625.1 Nanorana parkeri
TATATGGACTATAGAGGAGAACTATTGATATATGGACTATAGTGGAATTGTATGGACTATAGAGGAGAACTATTGATATGTGGACTATAGTGGCTCAGGGACGGCTTGGGAAAAAAGTGCTTTTTGGGATACTCTGAGTGCTGAGTGATTGGTTTTTGGAATATTTTTAGTATTAAAAAAAAACAACCTTTCCTTTTGTCAGTTTTTTTGGTCTGCAGCTCTCAGGTTAGGGGGAGGGGCTTATTGCTCCCAGGTGGCTCTCATTAATCAGGTGTAATACAAGCCAGTGCACAGCTCACACAGAGACTCGCGGACAAAGTGTCGGTGATACAATTTGGCGTTTGCCAAAGAGGAAGTCACAGAGGAAGCGTGACAACCCGGAGAGGAGTTGGCTGATCACTGAGCAGGCAGTTACTGGGGGTGATGTGGAGGGGTAAGGGAGGATGATCAGGTAGGAAGTTGGGGGCCTGTAGATGGAGGGAGTGTCGGGGGCTCTGTAGAGGGGTAAGTGAGGATGATCAGGTAGGAAGTTGGAGTACTGTAGATGGGGGGAGTGGCGCAGGCTCCTGTGGAGGGGTAAATGAGGATGATCTGGTAGGAAGTTATGGTACTGTAGATGGAGGGAGTGGTGGAGGGGTAAGTGAGGATGATCAGGTAGGAAGTTGGGGTACTGTAGATGGAGGGATACTCTGAGTGCTGAGTGATTGGTTTTTGGAATATTTTTAGTATTAAAAAAAAACAACCTTTCCTTTTGTCAGTTTTTTTGGTCTGCAGCTCTCAGGTTAGGGGGAGGGGCTTATTGCTCCCAGGTGGCTCTCATTAATCAGGTGTAATACAAGCCAGTGCACAGCTCACACAGAGACTCGCGGACAAAGTGTCGGTGATACAATTTGGCGTTTGCCAAAGAGGAAGTCACAGAGGAAGCGTGACAACCCGGAGAGGAGTTGGCTGATCACTGAGCAGGCAGTTACTGGGGTGGATGTGGAGGGGTAAGTGAGGATGATCAGGTAGGAAGTTGGGGTACTGTAGATGGAGGGAGTGTCGGGGGCTCTGTAGAGGGGTAAGTGAGGATGATCAGGTAGGAAGTTGGAGTACTGTAGATGGGGGGAGTGGCGCAGGCTCCTGTGGAGGGGTAAATGAGGATGATCTGGTAGGAAGTTATGGTACTGTAGATGGAGGGAGTGGTGGAGGGGTAAGTGAGGATGATCAGGTAGGAAGTTGGGGTACTGTAGATGGCGGGGGCTCTGTGGAGGGGTAAGTGAGGATGATCAGGTAGGAAGTTGGAAGCCGTAGATGTCACTGTTACCCCCAACAGCCGGGAGAGCAGCACATCTAGTCTCCCTGGTGCCTGGGTTCAGCATGTGGCCGACCAGGTGGACAAATTACGGGGGAAGGCTGAGCATGACCCAGTTTTCTTGGTCCAATGACACAAGACACCGAAGATGGAGCAACCCATCTAGTCTGGGTGGTGGGGGGTAATGCAGGAAGGCCTAGACAGGTGGTGGTAATAGGGGATTCAATGATCTGGAGGACTGATGGGATAGTTTGTCGCCCGGATCTCCTCAACCGGATGGTTTGCTGTCTCTCTGGTGCCAGGGTTTGGCATGTGGTGGACAATTTACTGGGAGGGGCTGGGCGTGACCCAGCTGTCTTGGGCCATGTTGGGTGCAATGGCAGAATACATGGAAGATGGAGGATCCTTAAGAATCAATTTATAGAACGAGGTTGAGCTGAAGGGAAGGACCTCCGAGGTAATATTCTCCGGAATTCTGCCTGTGCCATGCGCAACGCAGGACAGACAGCGGGAGCTCAGAGAGCTAAACGCATGGCTGAAAACCTGGTGTAAGAGGGAAGGATTTGGGTTTCTGGAGCACGGGGCTGACTTTTCATTGGGGTGCACTATCTACACACGAATACAGTCCTAACTGACCAACTGCCTACTCCTCGTCAGTCCTAATATCTTAATAACACTGAACCTCGGGGGGACACAACCAACGCTGAACCTCTGGGGGACACCCCTAATAACACTGAACCTCGGGGGAAACCACTAACAATCTGCCCTATCTATCTGCCTGTAGAGGAGAACCATTGACCTGTGAACTATAGAGGAGAACCATTGACCTGTGGACTATAGAGGAGAACCATTGACCTGTGGACTATAGATGAGAACCATTGACCTGTGGACTATAGAGGAGAACCATTTGA
>NW_017310287.1:0-25156 GCF_000935625.1 Nanorana parkeri
CCAAGTGTGAGCATATTAATGAAGTTGATAAATTACATACAAAAGTTTGTGCCCCTAAAACCTCTGATTTTAACGCATACTGTTGACAGGGCTACTTGTTTGGTTGCAGGCTGGCTGGCAGGTTGAGGCTGGGGAATTTTTGTGTTTTGTATTGTTGTAAGCCTTCCCAATGTGCGCCCTGCTATAAAGGCTGGTTATAGATTCATGCATGTACCATTTTTTTTTTCCCTAATCTAACCCATTGCTACCTGAATTGTATCGGTCCTTCAATAGAATTCCAGTCTTGCAAAATTACCAAATGTGTCAGCAGATTTTTGCACAGCTCTAATATATAGAGCAGTATGTTGTTAATATTTAAAGTAAGATTGAGGGCTGAATTAACAATGCAGAGCGAATGTCCTATCAATTTTAGCTGAAGAACATATTGCTTTTTCCAGTGCCATGCTTATCAGCACCTTGAGGATTTAGGAGCAGAGCATCCTATCATACATCCCGCACCCAAACTTCATTCATATTTCACGAACATACATTCACTTCTTTTGATTGCAGCCTGGAAATGTATTAATACAAAATACAGACTTTGAAGGCAGGGTTTTGCTTATCTTTTAATGCATCACCTGCTAATGTTTTTCTCTTCTTTGGAAGTGCTCATTCCAGAAACAGAAGTCACAGGGTGCTCAGATAGCTTTGGAGACAGCAGAGTATAAGTCAATGACAGTCTGACTGGTACACAGAAAGAAAATTATTACCTTTTCCATCTAACATAATGTGAGTGACATTTTACAAACCACTGTAAGACTTCTAGTTAAATTTAGTATATAACATTTTCAAGAAATACATTTACAAATGGTGAACCTTGTAGTTAAAGTTATATTTTGAATTTACTGTGCTGATGCTATTTTCTGAAACAATAAAGTGTATTCCATATGTATTCACATATTTGGAAGCCATATAACGTTTTTTCTGGTTAATCAAGCCCTATAGGAACTGTGATATGACTATAGCTTATTTGCTTGATCATTTATAACAGGAGATTACATATTTGCCCCAAACAATGTGTAGAATAACTAAGTCCAGAACCTCACATACCTCACATTTATTTTTTTACAGAGCATGTGATCCACAGCTGACTGCACTCTATATCTGATATAGCATATCCAGCATTTTTGGAATGGGAAAGAAATTACTATACTGTATCATGACAATTATATATTGCTTGCAATTATGCTAAAAAAAAAAAAAAGTTTTGATGTATGCAAGTCTGTTCATTAAACAAACTGTTGCTCTAATAAGGATTAGGGATGAGAAGAGTGATTTTGGAACAAAATTACAGATTTTTCCTAAGTGGAAACTCACAGTTTTACTTATTTAGCTGTTGAGGGCAGAGTTTTATTTTTAAAAAACGATACTTTTTTTTGTATTTAGAAGGTGTGTTTTTTTTCTTTTAGTTTTCTTTGTAGTTGTGTTTTTTTCTTTTTAGTAGTGTGAGTATTTGATCGCTATTTGTGCAATGTCAGTTAAAAGTTTTTTATTGTACTTTTTATCTGTCTTTGTTTATTCTTTCTGTGTAAAAAAAAAAAAAAAAAAAAAATAGGTTAATGAGCCACACCAACAGCTCCAGGATAGTTGGAAAGAGCTTCTGTAACCCTGAGGAGCCACCTAAAGTCTATTGAACCCTTAATAACTACTAAAAAAACACCTTAAATTTGCTGTCCACAATGCCTGCAATGCAGCTGTTAGACCAGTGAGCAAAAAGGACCTTCCACATACATTTCTCAATTACCTTATTCAGACTACCTGGTCCAGTACACTATACAGTCTCTCCACCATCACAATCCCTGATAAAGGGGCACCAGCAAGTTTGTGGAGTAGTTTGTTACTTCTGGTAACATTAATAAAGACCTACTGGACACAATTGGGCATGTTTATAACAGCTGTTAGACCGGTGACCAGAAAGAACCCTCCACATTTTTTGATTCCTTTATTCAGTCTACCCAGTTCAGTACATTATATAGTCTCTACACTATCATAAGCCCTAATGCTGGGTATCTAGACACAGTGGGGCATGTTTCTGACACCCTGCCTGCAGAGGAAATGACTGCATGACTCTGGGTGTCACTTCAGCACAGAAGATGAAGAACTGGACACAGAACACCTTCACTACTGAAATTAACCATGTTTATTATGTTTTAGAAAATCTAAATCCTTTTTCATTTCAAATCAATTAATGAATTAGACAGTGGCTTCCTATATTAAAACCAGAAAATAAGGAATGTCACAATTCTGAATAGTGATTGGAGACATTCTGGCATGTTCCTATGGTCAAATGTGCATTGATAATGATTGGTTTAACTGTTGGATAAATTGTATTATATTCAAGCCTAGTAGTTCCTAAAGTACAGTGGCCAAATATGCACAAAGGTATTACTAGCATGTCTTTAATTAGAGTTCATCATTCATTTGATAATGTGTTATGGCTTCTGTTTATGATGCATATTCCCTAATTCACAGTTTGGGATGCTTGGTTTCATATGGTCCATCTCACTGTATCCTTAAAATCTGCTCTGTATTCATTTCTAAGAGCAGGAAAATAAAGATTTAGCATAAAATGTCAAATGGACAAAATATATTACTGGAACAGTAAAATAAGGTGAAATGCAGTAAACAACACTTTCCGAGTGTTTCTTTTATAATGACAATCCATATTCACTTCCTGTAAAATGGCTTGCAGGATTGTACTTTAAATGAATTGATGCAAGCAGTAATTCCATTACATTTTATAGCAAAATATGACCTCCTTGTCAAAACAAAAGCCATATGTTTAGAGTAACTGCAAATGAGATTTCATTACATACATAATGAAATGTACTTTAAGAGCCAGTAGCAAGGGTCTGCATTTTTTATGGTGAATTAGTTCCACTTTCTTTTAACTTGTATGTACCTTTTTATTGTAATCTTACCTTCAGCTCTGTCTTATCAAGGTGTGGGTCCCCATTGTGTTGAAAACATGTATAAACATTGACTCACTGATTGCTTTTCAACCCTTTCAAAAGCATACCATCACTTAGCATTCGATTTAGTACTTCCTCAAAATGTCAGCGCTTCCAAAGGGCTCATGAGCATGGCCTCGTGAGGTTGCATATTTTCCAGTCTTCTCTCACCTTTCCTTTTGTTCCCTGTTAAACAGATTAGATAATCATTGCTTATGCAGCTATTCCTTATGTAAGAACAGACATAACTTACATGTTGACTGTCCGGCTGCACCAGGGTTTTATAGGACTTTAGGCCCATTTACACTATATCTGAGTCAGGCAAATGTGTGGGACTGCATCCCACTGTCACTTTGCCCTGAATAATGCTTACTTCTAGGACAGATGTGAAGTAGGCATTCTTTAAGTTGCCCTAACTGTACTCTTGTCCAAGTGGTATCAGGCAGCTAGAACCTTTTTGTAAAGGCACGATTGCAAACCGCGAGAATCGCGGCAAACTGTGCATGCGCGAGAATCGTGGCAAACTGTGCATGCGCGAGAATCGCGGCAAACTGCGCATGCGCGAGAATCGCGGCAAGGTGCGCGGGAAAACGCACAGGAAGTGAGGTAGCTGTCTGTGAGCTTTGGGACTATAAAAGGAGGAGTCAGCCTCTCTGGCATGGCTGATGGTACTATCACGTACCTGAGGCTGAGACTGGAAGATGGGGAGGCGTCTCTTGCGATTCGTATTCGTGCCTTTACACTTTTACACTATCTGCCTGACTAGTACTGACACGAAGAATGCCTATAGCATTTCCTGTTGACACCATGTAGACTGAAAGTGAAGTGGTTGTACACTGTTTGACTTTGGATACATATTTTGGCTCATAAGAGAGATCAGAGTTTTGCAAAGGCTATTCTTCATCTGCATCTATCTATACACAGTTAAGAAGTGTTTGAATTTGGTAAGTAGCTGAATGCATGGGCTTGATAACTGTTCTTGCACATGAGCCTTTTTGTGTCTTTTTCTGCCTCTGTTCTTATGTGTCTCTAGATCTTACATTTCCCCCTTCATTTACAAATAAAAGTACATTTTACTTAAGATTTTAATAAAAGCCTAAAATATATCAATATGCTGTTAAAAAAACTTTGACTCATTATGTACAGTGCAACCCACACAGAAGTTTGTGTGTGACATGTAGAACTTCTCTCTACTGGTCTCCTTGGCAATAAATGAAATGATGTATCAGAGTATTCAACAGGCGCTGCTAGCAACAGCTGCTTTTAAAAGCTTCACAGTAATATAGAGCAAACGAACTTCATCAGAAATGGCTTGTGGAAATTAAGAAAATTTGTAATAAAACATTGAATATCAGTATTATTAAATTTCAACATGCAACCTTTTAAGGCATTTTAAATATTTTGACGTTGATAACTTTAACACTTGGACAGACTATCTTCCTGCTGACATATTTCTATTTTGCAATTAAATAGTGGTACAGTAATGGTTTTGTTTTTATTTTTGTTGCCATGGGATTTGACACAATTATATATAATAACCTTAAGATCACAACTATGCACCTTAAGCGACAGCACATTTATTAAAAAAATGCAGAGAAATGCAGAGCTACATTCTCGTTCGGAAGACTTCTTGTCAACATATGGCACATGTACATGTCACACAATTCCAATTATATTTGGTAAATAATTATACATGGCAAAGCTTTGTTACATTACATAGTTTGTATCACTATAGTAACCATATTATTAAATGAATATGGAAAACAAGTGGGTGGCTGCAGGAATATCTACGCCACATGAAAAGCTAACACATGCAGCAACAGTGCACAATCCAGGTAGTCCACTCTGTTGATATTTTCTTTGAAATTAAAAATTTTCAAAAAATATCAATCAATTATATTATTCTCCCATTACCTGTAACACATTTGCACTGTTCAGTTCCTGATTGTCTATATAATTTTACCATGTAATTGCAATAACATGAAAAGCTATTTCAGGGGGTGCTTCTCCCACTGTTGAGGGCATGTGGCCTGGTTTGGTGCAGTAGGGAGGGGAGCTCACTCATCCCCCCCTTTCCTGCTCTGCCAGGCCGCTGCTGAGATTAGGGTCTGGTATGGAATTTTTGGGGGGACCCCATGTTTTTTTTTGTGTTTTGGGCGTTGGGGTGCCCCTAAAGTTCCTACCACACGTAAATGGTCTAGTATTACTTTGTAGGGGAAACCCACGCTTTTTTTTTTAACATGTTTTCATTCTGCTTCACTACCTCCTGAGGTAGTGAACAGAATGACCGAACCCAAACATGAGCTGAACATTCAGCAATTCGCTCTCTGCTGATTGGCCCCTTGGAGAATAGCGGTGAACAGCAGGGAATTAAGTGCCTAATGTTCGTTTCAGCCGATCCAGATGTTGCATCGGCTGAGGCGAACAGGTTCTTCCCTTCAGGTCGGCTGAACATGCTGAGGCTGTTCCGATGAGCCGAAGAGAGGTGAAGTGAGCTGAATGCAGCTGATGTACAGCTCAATATAGCCATACATGGTTGCAGTGAATGGCTTAACATGCTTTGGCTCACTTCACTTCGGCTCAGTTATTCATTCAGTTGCCTTCGGCAGCTTAGTGAACAGCCCCCTAAATGTTCTGAACCTGCAATTATTAATCTCTATGGTTTTATTCTTACCTAAGCTTCAACATTTGTGTGCTGTATACATACCTCTACCCCACTCCACCATCAGATTATCAGAGCTTTTTTTATTAGAACTTTGCTAAAGTATATAGGAAATTAACACTTATCTCAACTGTCTGCCTTCTCTGTGATTTGACTCTGTGACACTTTATAGATACATAATTTTTTGGGAGATGAGTATATGTAAATGACCAAAGCACATTTGACTCTCTAGGGCAGTCGATCAACCATCTGCAGAATAATGAAAGGTTGAGTGTTCTGCGCTATGAAACAGACCCCAAGGGGGAGATTTCACAGAGAGTAAGGGTTAACCGCAAGCTGCTGAAACTAAGGCCAGATAAGCCTCACAAAATGGTTTTAGGATAGTGAGCGCTATGGGTCTCCTGGAGTGAAGTGAGAATCCAACAATGACTTATTAAATAAGTGGTATAAAAATATATATGAATATCTCTAAGTGAACATCTTATAATGTGAAATAAAAATTGCTAAAGTGATATGTGAATAAACAAAACAAAAATCAACAATGTAAATCGACTAATAAAATTGCTTAAATATAAATAAACAAATAAATCTTCAATAAACCGTGTGTCCGTGATTTTTTCTCTGATTTTTTCTGTATTACAGTGTACATATAACTGCATCTATCATCATCTGTGATGTGCTGATAGATATGCAGTGGTGTATCATAAACGTGTCCTAAACTTTGAGGTTAAATAGTGTCCAAAAGTACTCCAATCTAAAAGAGGCAAAAACTTGAATGTGTATATCCAAGATGATCGTATCCTGGGGGATGATGTGTCGGAGAAGCGATGGGTCCCCGTAGGGCTTACACTCACCAGATGCCGGGAGGGAGTCAGCTTTCTCTTCCACCGTGGTGGCTGAAAGGAGATGGTCTTTGCTCCGTCCTTCCGTGGGATCTTGCAGTATACTTTCGGTCCTGGTCCCAAAAAGAGATGTCGGTATCCCGATAGTAACAATCCCCTGGTGATGGTAATATGCCCTTTGGATTGCTTCCGGGAGTACGTCCTCATTTTAGTCTCTCCGAGCGTGGGTGTTTTGGATCCAAGAGAAGTTTAGAAGAGGAGAGAGATAGCAGGCAAAGGGCTCATAGTGCATTAAAAGTTTAAACTTTATTGAGTCATTGCATATGACATATAAAAACCGCAAACACTGGCTAGTCTGCTATAGAGCCAGTAATCCTTAGATTGTGGATGTGTCCCAAGCAACAGGCCCGCCTCCCGACGCGTTTCGTCACCTGACTTTATCAAGGTATGGCTAGGTCTGTACATTGTTGATTTTTGTTTTGTTTATTCACATATCACTTTAGCAATTTTTATTTCACATTATAAGATGTTCACTTAGAGATATTCATATATATTTTTATACCACTTATTTAATAAGTCATTGTTGGATTCTCACTTCACTCCAGGAGACCCATAGCGCTCACTATCCTAAAACCATCTGCAGAATAATGCCTCATTAATGCGTCCCTTTCTCCACTTTCTGCAGCCACTCCCTTCCCCCTTTTCCCGATCCATTGCTGCTGATTAGGCTCCATGTACTGTTACTGATTCTTTGTATTGTTACTGTTACCTTCTCTCTGCCTGCCTCCTTTCTTCCACATTCCAGATTTACTGCATGAGGCGAACTACATGCAACAACTTTTCTTTTATGCTCTCAGAAGCATTGAGGGGTAAGACCAAAGATGACCTTGTGACACCAAAAAACAAGTGCATGTTCCGAATATTCTGACATTCTATTTAAGGGATGCTCATTTCATAATAGCTGTCCATTATAGAGTTTGCTAGCTCATAGGTGCTTCCATTGATCATTGCTCCTCACTATGGTTTAGAAATGAGCTATGGCTATTCTCCCAACCATGAGTCTCCCTCTTCCATTAGTACTGTCTTTGACTGTCTGGTTTTGACCACTGCTACATTATGAATTACTCCCTGTGAATCCTCTGGCTTAATACAGCAGTCCTGTCCAGTCCCTTAATTGCGAATAAACCTGATATTCATAGCTTTTCTATGTGGGGCTACAGTCACTCTGCTCAGACCTAGTAATATTTCACCCACGTTTATAGGGGGTAGTGAGTAACACTGCATGTACATTCTCAAAAAGGGCAGCAATAGGTGACGAACAAAGCTGCAAAGGTTATACAGTCTGAGCTAAATTAAACTAATCTAACTAGATGTAATTCAAAGTGAACTAGTGGTCAGGCTATGGACAATAACAAGCTGTAAATAAGTTTTAAATCAAGACCTATCTGGTCTGTGTAACAGCAGGAAATATGGTGCAATACATACTTGAAATGCACAGCAGAAGAGCTAAAGTCATTCAAGTCACCTTCACAAGCAGCTTCCCTAACTGTGCTCTGCCCTCCTGGCAGTAGCTAGATGGCTTTCAAGCTTTTTAATATTTAAAGTAAATTTAGAGCATGTACACTGGAAGTGGGAATCATGGTGATTTGAGCTACAGAGAGACTGTAGGCAGTGGTGTATTTTGGTTTTGTGCTGCCCTAGGCAAGACTAAACTCGGGCGCCCACCCCCCATCTAAAATTGCCCGCCTCTTCCTGTTTAAGACCCACCCTCTCATCTGTAAACTCCACCCCTTCCTGTTTAGGTTCCACCTTTTCCTCATTGAGGAAGCTGTTCACTGAGAACCAGAACGGCTGTGGCTTCCTCGTCAGACCCTGAGATATGAACAGTCCGAGCTGCCGAGCATTTACCTCATGTCCGAAGCTGTCCCGCTCACTGTCTCCTCTTCTCACCCTCTGCCTGGGGGGCCGCCCCCCTGAAAAATGCCACCCAAGGCAAACGCCTACTTTGCCTCGTGCTAGATACGCCCCTGACTGTAGGGGAGCCACATCAGTGCTAAAAATAAAAAATCAATAGTCCATTAAAAAAAAACAAAAAAATAGCTTTTGCATTAATATTTAGCTTCAATCCAGATGTTTCTTTGTGCCGCTAGATGTCCTCAGACAGATGGTCAGCATCACTGAACCCACATCCTCTGAGCCCACGTCATCCTGGAGCCAGCCTGCGGCCAAATAGCAAAAGAAGAAGCAGCACAGCCAGGAGCTATTAGCATGATTCTTATCAGCCCATAAACTCATTGGGCCCACATGCTGCTTTTTCTTTTCACACTCTAGTTCTGTTATACAGGGATTGCAAGAGACCAGGTCAAATTCAGGCATTCAAAAATACATGTCATTGTGTATTAGTGATTACAGAGCTGCATAATTTCTGTCTTATAAATCTGCCTAGAGTTTAGCTTTAGACCTAATTTAAATACAAATATTTGAATGTCCATAGGCTGGACACAGGTTCCCTTTACGTTTATGAGGTATTTGTAGTTATGAAGTTAGTTGCTTAAAAACTGGAAAGCACCTTTTTCTTTTTTTTTAGTTGGTATTATGACTGTAATTGTTTGTCATTTTCAGAGTTTGATTGTCTGTCAATGTATGTCATTGTCAAAATATGTCTATTGCTTTGATTGCCAGTTGAAATCAGTGCCAGTTTAAATCAGTGTCAGTTTATCTATATGTTACAGTCTGTGTTTTATAGGTGCAATGTATAAGACTCATTACCATGAAATATAAAGATAAAAGATATTCCCTTGGGGAAAGTTTTTTGTGTGATGTTTCATATGGTTATAGAATACAGAACCCTTTTACTGTAAGGTGTGAATTACACTACATTTAATTTATCTACTACTATCTCCACCACTATTATTATGTACAGCATTCATATGCAATATTTTCATGTCTAATTTCTAAACTGACATGAACATCTTTACTTCTTCTCTACAACATTCCTATGCCCCCAATCCAATCTTTAAATAATAAATACATGTTCAAGCATCAACTAGTTGAATGATAAAACGTGTTTACTATATGATTACCTCTATGACAAATTCTTACACCTGACCTGGCTACTTCTGTCTTCAACAGCTCACTCTCATCCTCCCTAGACACCTTGGCTCCTCTCACTACATGCAGACATAGGCCATGCCTAAAACCATGGCAAACAGAAGATACCAGAAATCTTAGAAGACATAGCCATGCTCTTGAGTGAGTGTGGTGTAAAACTAGGTCTCTGCAAGACTTTACCCTGTTTAAAGCTGCCCTCCTAAAATATAATTCCTCTCTCCGTGCTGCCAAACAGACTTATCTTGTCACTCTCATTAACACACTCTCATCCAATCCTCGTCAACTCTTCTCAACTTTTACCTCTCTACTATGTCCCCTACTGCCTCCACCCACTAACTCATGCACTGCCCAGTACATTGCCATTCATTTCAAAAACAAATTGAGAAAATTTGTGATGAGATCTCCATTGTCCAGTCATCTTCCCCAATTAACATACCAGATCCACCATCACATTTATTACTTTACACTATTGATCCTGTCATTACAGGGGAGGTGGCAAAGCTTTTCTCTGACATCTGCTTCACCACCTTCTACCTTAACCTTGTTCCCTCACCGCTTACTCTGGTCCCCCTTTTGCTCTATTCTACACTCTCTTACTCACATTTTCAAGCTTTCCCTCTCTACTGGAACTACTGGAATTTCCCTCTCTGCAAAGAATGCCTAATCTACAACTGCCTGAGCCACCTCCTCATTGATGACAACCTCTCACCCCCAACACTCTGCTGATACTGCCCTACTAAAACTCACTAATTACTTACTAACTGCAAAAATGGCCACTAATCCTTACTCTTGCTATTGGACCTATCTGCTGTTTTTGACAAAGTTGACTACTCACTGCTCCTCCAAAATCTCCACTCACTCGGCCTCCAAGATTCTGCTCTTTCGTGATTCTCCTCCTACCTATCTAAGTGCTCCATTAGTGTCACCTACAAACCTCTTCTTCTTTCCGTAAGGGTCCCCAAGGCCCAGTCCTTGGACCCCTACACTTCTCTATCTACACTTTTCCCTTAATCTTGTAAACAACTGCTTAGGGAGGCAGCCTGTATGAAGAGGCCACATTTCAGGACACCCAGAACAAATTATATGCACCTGCCACACACCTGTCTCCTTGTTGGGCTTTCAGACATGATGCTAGGCCTATTATAAAATTTTATTAGCGATTGTGGGATGGGAAATTGGTGCTCGGGTGCAATACTTTATTGAATGTGGTGCTTAGTGCACTATAAACTGTTGTACAATAGCTTATTATGAAAAAAAATGTTTAAAAAAAACCCGGGAACACCTGCGACATGGAAGGGGGAATAGCAACGAGGCAGCAAAAGAACCTGCTGCTGAAAACAAAATTTAAATAAAACATTTTTCAAAAGAGAAAAAAATTTAAATTAAAAAAACAAACAAAACGGGAACACTGGTGACACAGAAGGAGGAACACCAGTGATGCCACTGACACACAAAAAAAAGAAAAGACAGTGAATATACAGCACAGACAATAATACTATATACAGTACAGAGTACTGTATATAGCACTAAACTGCTGTATAAATCACTGACACCAGTTCTGTTTCCCTACACTACAGAATAGTCTATGCAATAGACTGCAATAATACACTGCAAAATAATCTCTCTTCTTCTCCAGCAGCACACTACTTAAGGCTGCGGTGTAAGCAGCCGTATATAGTGTGGGGCTGGGACTTAGCTGTGAGCCATGATTGGGCAAAGTCATCATCACTTTGCCCAATCTGGCTCTTAGATTGCACTGTGCCATGATTGGGCAAGTCTTGCACCTGAGTTCAGGTGCATTGCTTTACCCAATCAGGGCTTCACAAGGCATTGTGCAGTGTTTGCCAAACACACGAACTACCAAAGTTCGAGTTGAACTGTTGTTCAACTCGAACATCGAGCCCATCTCTAATAAAAACTACGTAGTCAATTTGCAATCCCTGTCATCCTTCTCTAAAATCCCTTGATTCTCCCTCTAGTTTCCTAATCTTTCTCTCTCTGATCTATTTTTGCTTTTTTTAGCTCACTTGAAAATCTCACTTGGCTTTGTCAAGGCTGAAAAATGCAAAATATTAAATAATACTTGTAACAAAAAGTCTAAGACTAAAAAAAATCTAATATAAAAATGATGTGTTGGGCTAACAGTGTATGAACACCAAAAGGGTTATTCACAAAGCTGCTGAAGGCAGCCGAGTGAACAACCAACCTGAAGTGAAGTGAGCCGAACACTGTTTGGCTATTCACTTCAGGCTTGTATGGCTGATTTCAGCCGTACAACAGCTGAAATAAGCCGTGCATTGGCTGGTTTTGGTTCGGCCGAACATGCTCAGCATGTTCGGCTGAGCCAAAGTGCAGAAGGAGTTGGACTCAGCCAATCCAACATCTGGATTGGCTGAGCCGAACTTCCAGTAGGCCACTCACTTCCTTTCAGCCAATTCTCATAGGGGCCGAACGGCAGTGAGTGAATAGACAAATGCCGCCGGGGCTATTCTGCTCAGTACCTCCGTGGTACTGAGCCAAATAGAAAAATAGTGCAAAAAGTAGCAAAAAAAGTTAAAAAAGGTAGATAAATGATAAATCTTAAAAAATAAATAAATAATTTAAAAAACTCAGATCAATGGAGAAAGAAAAAACAGAAATAAAGATCAATAAAAAAAAGAATGTAAAAAGAGAAGGAAACAATTGGGTGGAGCTAGCAGTGACAGCTAGCTCCGCCTAACTGTTTCCTATTGGTCTTCTAGCAGGTCCCGGCCAATGAAAAACAAATTGGCGTAGCCGGCCATGATCTCATGGCTGGCTCCAGCCAGATGCAATGAGATCACGGCCGGCTCCGCCAAGTTGTCATTGTGTAATGACAGTTCAGCGTCCCCAGGTAACCTGGGGACGCTGATCTGTCATTGCAACTGGCTGAAGCCAGCCGTGAGCTGTCATTTGAGAGGCTTTTGGCCGTTCTGCCCACTTCAGGTTTCACCTTGGCTCAGTTGAGCTGAAGCATACGCCTTCGGCACGACTGAGCGCTCGGACAGCTTCGGGAGCTGTATGGACTATAGTGAATAGCCCATACAGCAGCCCTTCGGTTCTAACTAACTGAAGAGCTGCGGCTGATCCTTCGGCTAGCTTTGTGAATAACCCTCCAAGTCTTTCTTCAACCCTTCTGGTGTATCTCTCGCAGCTTGCCAGGGTTTCATTGTACTGGCATCAGAGCCATTTACAGCCCGGATTAAGCAAGGTTACATCTTGGGTACTGGAGCACCTTAGAACCCCTGTGTAACAATTCTCCTCTTTAGGACTTTTGCAGTCCCTGTGGCAAGAAACTCCCAGTAGATGTTTGCAATCATGGCAAATCAAGCTTTGAGTTACTTTCACAAAAATCTACTGCTGATAAGTAGTAGCATAGCTGGATGCGATTTAGGTATTCTTCTCTACCTTGTGACTGATGGCACAATCAGAAGAATGGGGTAGAATATTTTGAGAATGGTGTCAATCACATTGTTAGTCCAACATTAGATAATTAACAACATTGCCCACAAAGCCTTTGAAGCTTTTCTGCTGAAGTGAATCGGTTTTACATAGGTAATGTGACCTATAAACAAAACAAAAAACACAAAAATATTTATAATAAATGTAGAGAGTATTGTCATTGTTATAATGTGTTACTCAGCTATCACCTGAACTGAACGGCCTACAATATTCTGGACCCAAGTGAAACTAACACATAGGGGTTGATTTACTAACCTTATAAACACGCCACGAACAAGTATACACCTCTGTAGTGTGTTCCCTCCCAGCATGATCTATTGGTGGAATCTAGACACCTTTTGTAGTGTGTACACACCCAGCAGGTGTGTTGTGCAAAGCCCTGCATGAATTGAAGGTGATGTTGTGTAAATTAGCTCTACATTGTGTTGCTTGCGTTGATGAATGCAGGAATGTAAATGCATGAGCTAACTATTTTTGTCTAAACTGTGAAGCAGCATTATATATGCATCATGTGCATGATTTTTCCATATATGGCATTAGTGGAAATATGCTTTTAGAGACTTTTTGGTTGATAAATAAGTTTTGCTGTGTAAAAATCACACACACCTAGTGCGTGCGTGTGTTTAGGTTAGTAAATCACCCCCTTAATGTGTTAATATTCATATAACGTCATAATATTACTTGGTTATTACAGGTGTAGGATGAATACCAATTACTCCATGCAGTCTTAAAAATTACATCTTATGATTCATTCATTCAGAAGTTCTTTTAAAAAAATGGAGATGCTTCATCTTGATAATAGGGGATTGCTGGCTTGTATAGTGCAAAGACTTACTAACAGAAGCACAGCCGAAGTCATTTCCAGAACAAAAAAGAAACAGGCAAGAATACACTACATTGTCAGTTGTACATTTTGTCAGGTCATAAATGGCTATCACCAGGGTGCACTGACCAGAAAATGTTTGGTGTTTGCCTGAGCTATTCAAGGTACAAATGGGCTTGTGCAGCAAGACTACTTCCAACATACAATCTACAGGTTTGTTTAGCTAAACAGACTGCAGATAGAAGCAGATAAATCATATCAGAATATACCGCAGGTACTATAGGTCTGGCCTTAAACACTAATGTAGACAAAGTTGGAACAACTAGAGTCAGTACAGACATACTCAAACAGATGCACCATTATTAACTAATGAGGGGCAGAACCCTCGATTAGAAACAGAACAGACAGATAAATCAGTTTGACTAGGGCACTCTCTCCATATTCATCACACATATTTTCAATATAGTTTCAAAAAATGTATACAAGCCTTTGCCAATATTCTTTATAATGCAACACCATTAATGTAGGGGTTTGGTATTGTCTAGTCAGAGTTCCATGGAACCCCGGGGTTCCTGTTAAGCTTGCTAGGGGTTCCTTGAGCAGAAAGCAATTGATCTCTCACCTACTGTCACAGCCCGCTTGTGGTTAGTAGGAGGTGAGTAGGATCTCAACTGCGGTAGCTAGGGAAACCTGGTATGGACTCTATACGGCGCTCAGTCACGAACCCCAGGCGTCGCTCTCAATCATAGGCGGAGAGTTTGGGGTTCTTGCATCATGAGCCGTAGTAGGATGTAATAGAAATGGTAAGGGGCCAGAGGTATCAGCCCGTAAGCCCCTGCTGGGATCACGGGGTGCTTCTTTAGGTGATGTTTCCTTAAGACCTGCTGAACTAATGCGGTGGTTGGCAAAACAGTTATAAGTGCCCGCGAGTCCCAGTACTTATAGATATAGGTAGCCCATAGATACACACATGTACATGTTCTCATATAAGGTAGGTAGACAGTTCAGTCCTGTAAGCATACACTTAGTACAGATGTAAACTTCTAGGTAGTCCATACATGTGGAAGCCCTATAGGCTCAAGGTACTTGCGCTTTTAGGTGTGGATCAGTGGTGACAGGAGTCACTTCTCTCAGCAGTAGGGTAGTCCTCAGTTTGGTCCAGGTGAGCAGTATGCTTCAAGCACGAGGTTCGAGGGTGTTTTGGCATGAGAAACCCAATAGTGAACACCCTGCAACGTTCGGTCTCCGTTTAAATAGGCCGCGGCCGTGACGTCATGCGGCCGCGGCGCACTTCCGCGTTCCAGCGTGGAGCGCACAGTACGTTCCCGGATGGAGGAGGAACCCCTCTGCGGTGTCTCCCTCTGCTGTGTTCCACGCTGGAACGCACACGTGACGTGGCCCGGCAGGGAGGAACGTTACAGTACCCCCTCCCCAAGGGAACCCCACCGGGGTTCCTTGAGGACGAAGGTTTGGAGGGATACCTTCTATGGAACCTACGTTTCAGCAGGGGAGCGTGAACATCCCCGTCACTCTCCAACGAATCCTCAAGGGGTCCATACCCCTTCCAATGGATGAGGTACTGGAGGCAGCCCCTGCGCTTCCTGGAATCTAGAATCGAGCCCACCTCGTATTCGGTCTCACCCTACACATGTACAGGGGGAGAGGGAGGAGGCAGCCTGTTCGGGAATGGGTCAGGCCGGAACGGCTTCAGCAAGGAAACGTGGAAGCAGGGGTGTACCCGCAGCGTAGGAGGGCGTTCGAGTTTCATCGCGTTCGGGTTGATCACCTTCACGATGGAGAATGGTCCGATAAATTGCCTTCCCAGTTTCCTGGATGGGGTGTCTACCTTCAGGTTTTTCGTGGACAACCAGACTTTGTCTCCGATTTCATAGTCGGGAGGTCTACGCCTCTTTGAGGTCGTAGAATCTCTTTTGCCTGTCCTGGGCAAGTCGGAGATTGCTCTGGAGTAGGTCCGAGGTCTGGCGTAGTGTGGACACATAGTCCGCCGTAGAAGGTACATCGGGAGGCAACATACTGACGGGTAGCTGGTTGGGATGGAATCCATAGTTGGCAAAAAAGGAAGTGAGCCCTGTGGAAGAACCGGTGGCATTGTTAAAGGCGAATTCAACTAGTGGAAGCAACTCAACCCAGTTGTCTTGAAGGTGGGTCGTATAGCATCTCAGGTATTGTTCGAGGCATTGATTTAACCTTTCCGTTTGTCCGTTGGTCTGGGGATGGTAGGCCGTTGATAATCTATGGTCGATGTCCAGGGATGAGCAGAGTGCCCTCCAGAATTTCGATACGAACTGTGTTCCCCTGTCTGATATGATTCGAGTGGGTAATCCGTGTAACTTGACAACGTGCGCGAGGAAGCATTGTGCGGTCTCCTTCGAGGAGGGTAGTTTCTTTAATGCAACGAAGTGTGCCATCTTAGTGAGGAGGTCGACAGAAACCATTATTGTGTTATGACCCTGAGAAGCGGGTAATTCGACAATGAAATCGAGGGAGATGTACTCCCAAGGTCTGGTAGGGATTTCGAGTTGAATGAGCAGACCGTAGGGTGGGCGTCTTTCACGCTTGCAAGAGATGCAGGTCTGGCAGGTATTTATGTAAGAGGTTACCGTTTCTTTCATGCGAGGCCACCAGAAATGCCTACTGAGGAGGTCTAGTGTCTTAGATATTCCCGGATGGCCCGCCAAAGGAGCATCATGTAGTAGTTGAATTAGAGGCATCTGCGTTTCGGGAGGTACATACAATTTGGTGTCTTTTGAATAAGAACCATTCCTCGTCCATGACGAGGCCCGGAGGAACGTGGTCGGGGTTTGTGGGTAAACTGTTTTTGATTTGCTGCTTGAAGGGTACTGTCACACAAAGGAACTTGGTAGGTGGGATAACAGAGATTGGAGGCCTTGTTAGTGTATTTTTTCGTGCATGCGAGAGAGAGAATCGGCTTTCCCGTTCTTGGACCCTGGTCTGTATGAGATGATGAAGTCAAAGCGGTCGAACAACAGGCTCCACCGAACCTGCCGTGCTGAAAGAGTTTTGCAGGTTTTGAGATACTGTAGGTTCCTGTGATCGGTGAAGATTGTAAAAGGGAATTTGGTACCTTCCAGTAGGTGTCTCCAATTCTCGAGGGCAGCCTTAATGGCTAGCAACTCCTTCTCTCCGATGGGATAGTTTTGTTCCGAGGAGGTGAGAGTCCTGGAGAAATAAGCGACTGGGTGTAAAGGGGTTGCCACCCCAAGTCGTTGTGACAAGATCCCATCAATAGCAACTTGGGAAGCATCGACTTCCAAGACATAGTGGTATTCCGGGTTGGGTATCTGTAGAATAGGGACAGATACGAAACGGGATTTTAGAAGATCGAAGGCGACTTGGAAGGGTGGCCTTAATGGCTAGCAACTCCTTCTCGCCGATGGGATAGTTTTGTTCCGAGGAGGTGAGAGTCCTGGAGAAATAGGCGACTGGGTGTAAAGGGGTTGCCACCCCAAGTCGTTGTGACAAGATCCCATCAATAGCAACTTGGGAAGCATCGACTTCCAAGACATAGTGGTATTCCGGGTTGGGTATCTGTAGAATAGGGACAGATACGAAACGGGATTTTAGAAGATCGAAGGCGACTTGGGCCTCGGACGACCATGAGAAGGTGTTCTTGGTACTGGTTAAAGCGGATAGGGGCTTCACGATAGCTGAGAAGTTCTTTATGAACTTCCTGTAAAAGTTAGAGAATCCTAAGAAGCTTTGCAAAGCCTTCCTTGTACGTGGTACTGGCCACTGTTGAATGCAGTGGATTTTAGCCTGATCCATTTGAATGCCTGAAGGAGAGATGACGTATCCCAAGAAGGTTATGGTGTTCTGCTCAAAAACACATTTTTTAACTTTTACGTAAAGAGAGTGTGCCCTGAGACGGGCTAAAATCCAGCGCACATGTTTTCTGTGGGTTTCGAGATCTTCCGAGTAAATCAGGATATCGTCTAGGTAAACCATTACGCAGACATCAAATAGGTCCCTGAAGATATCATTTATTAGATGTTGGAAAGTGGCAGGGGCGTTGCATAAGCCAAAAGGCATGACGTTGTATTCAAAGAGCCCATATCGGGTCCTGAAAGCGGTTTTCCACTCATCCCCCTTTTTTACCCTGATCAAGTTGTACGCACCACGCAGATCTAGTTTGGTGAAGACTGTGGAACTTTGTAACCTCTCAATCAATTCCGGAATTAGTGGAAGAGGGTAACGATTCTTTATGGTCACTTTGTTTAGGGCTCTGTAGTCTATGATTGGTCTTAAAGTTCCGTCTTTATTTTTCACAAAAAAACATTCCCGCGCTGGCGGGAGAGGTCGAGGGACGAATAAAACCTTTTCGGAGGTTGTCGTCTAGATAGTTCTGTAGATGAACCAGTTCAGGCTGTGAGAGCTGGTAGATCCTACCTGTGGGAATGATGCTGCCCGGGATCAGGTCAATGGGGCAATCGTATGGTCTATGAGGGGGAAGAGACTCTCTTCTTCAATCTTTCTTCAATCTTTCACGGAACACATCAGAGAAATCCCTGTATTGGAGAGGAACATCCTGCGTTCCGATGTACATAAGAGAGGTTACAGGGTAACACGTCTGGGTGCAATACTGCGAGTGTAACCCAACAGTGTGTTTTTCCCATAGTATGGAAGGATGATGTAGTCTCAACCAGGGGAGACCCAGTACTATGGGAAAAACCGGGGAGGATATGACATCGAAGGTCAGGAATTCGGTGTGAGCGTCCCCGCAGGTTACCAGTAGTGGCTGGGTTTGAAACCGAATGGGTCCTGAAGGAGCCGTGGTACCGTCTAAGAAAGACACAGACAAAGGAGGGTTTCTTTTAATTTGAGGGATTTTATTCAGAGCCACAAGCCGTTGATCGATGAAGTTCCCACAAGCACCGGTGTCGATCATGGCTTCAACGCTTCTCCTCTCTTGGTCCCACTGCAGGGTTAAAGGGAGATAGATGTAGTTATGGGGTAACGAAGCAGAAGCAGACATCTTACAAATACCGAGGGTATAACCTTCCGATTTTCTCCTTCCTAAGGGACAAGTCGAGACGGTATGATCTGGAGCTGCGCAGTAGAGGCACAGGTTCTTCTCGCGTCTGTGCGATCTTTCAACTCGTAGGAGCGGCGGGGGGCGAAGGGGTTCTGCCAGCAGGGGAGTGGTAGTATCCTGAACTTCGTTCTGCTCGTCTTTCCCGCAGTCTTCTATCCATGGTGATAGCTCTTTGGATCAGAGCGTCGAGTGTGGGGGGCAGATCCGCACGGGCGATCTCATCTTTTAACGATTCTGAGAGGCCTGTACGGAACTGGTTTCGTAGACTGACATCAAAGTTCTTTATGAACTTCCTGTAAAAGTTAGAGAATCCTAAGAAGCTTTGCAAAGCCTTCCTTGTACGTGGTACTGGCCACTGTTGAATGCAGTGGATTTTAGCCTGATCCATTTGAATGCCTGAAGGAGAGATGACGTATCCCAAGAAGGTTATGGTGTTCTGCTCAAAAACACATTTTTTAACTTTTACGTAAAGAGAGTGTGCCCTGAGACGGGCTAAAATCCAGCGCACATGTTTTCTGTGGGTTTCGAGATCTTCCGAGTAAATCAGGATATCGTCTAGGTAAACCATTACGCAGACATCAAATAGGTCCCTGAAGATATCATTTATTAGATGTTGGAAAGTGGCAGGGGCGTTGCATAAGCCAAAAGGCATGACGTTGTATTCAAAGAGCCCATATCGGGTCCTGAAAGCGGTTTTCCACTCATCCCCCTTTTTTACCCTGATCAAGTTGTACGCACCACGCAGATCTAGTTTGGTGAAGACTGTGGAACTTTGTAACCTCTCAATCAATTCCGGAATTAGTGGAAGAGGGTAACGATTCTTTATGGTCACTTTGTTTAGGGCTCTGTAGTCTATGATTGGTCTTAAAGTTCCGTCTTTATTTTTCACAAAAAAACATTCCCGCGCTGGCGGGAGAGGTCGAGGGACGAATAAAACCTTTTCGGAGGTTGTCGTCTAGATAGTTCTGTAGATGAACCAGTTCAGGCTGTGAGAGCTGGTAGATCCTACCTGTGGGAATGATGCTGCCCGGGATCAGGTCAATGGGGCAATCGTATGGTCTATGAGGGGGAAGAGACTCTCTTCTTCAATCTTTCTTCAATCTTTCACGGAACACATCAGAGAAATCCCTGTATTGGAGAGGAACATCCTGCGTTCCGATGTACATAAGAGAGGTTACAGGGTAACACGTCTGGGTGCAATACTGCGAGTGTAACCCAACAGTGTGTTTTTCCCATAGTATGGAAGGATGATGTAGTCTCAACCAGGGGAGACCAGGTACTATGGGAAAAACCGGGGAGGATATGACATCGAAGGTCAGGAATTCGGTGTGAGCGTCCCCGCAGGTTACCAGTAGTGGCTGCGTTTGAAACCGAATGGGTCCTGAAGGAGCCGTGGTACCGTCTAAGAAAGACACAGACAAAGGAGGGTTTCTTTTAACTTGAGGGATTTTATTCAGAGCCACAAGCCGTTGATCGATGAAGTTCCCACAAGCACCGGTGTCGATCATGGCTTCAACGCTTCTCCTCTCTTGGTCCCACTGCAGGGTTAAAGGGAGATAGATGTAGTTATGGGGTAACGAAGCAGAAGCAGACATCTTACAAATACCGAGGGTATAACCTTCCGATTTTCTCCTTACTAAGGGACAAGTCGAGACGGTATGATCTGGAGCTGCGCAGTAGAGGCACAGGTTCTTCTCGCGTCTGTGCGATCTTTCAACTCGTGTCAGGGGTCCTCGGACCACCCCTACTTCCATAGGTTCGTCTGGGGGATAGGTGTGGATCAGTGGTGACAGGTCTCATTTCTCTCAGCAGTAGGGTAGTCCTCAGTTTGGTCCAGGTGAGCAGTATGCTTCAAGCACGAGTTTCGAGGGTGTTTGGGCATGAGAAACCCAATAGGGCATGAGAAACCCAGCCGCGGCCATGACGTCACGCGGCTGCGGCGCACTTCCGCGTTCCAGCGTGGAGCACACAGTACGTTCCAGGATGGAGGAGGAACCCCTCTGCGGCGTCTCCCTCTGCTGCGTTCCACGCTGGAACGCACACGTGACGTGGCCCGGCAGGGAGGAACGTTACACCTACACTGATCACCAATTATGTATAAATAATTTTAGCAGGGATTCCCCAAGACATAAAAAATTGTTTCAGGGGTTTTCAGGGGTGAACAAGACTGAGGAAATCTGATCTAGTATCTTATTCATGTTGAAAAGCAGTGATGCAGATGCAACAACTGCTATAGTAACTATGATAATTAACAACAAAGCAGTGACTGATTGTTAAAAAAAAAAACATATGCATAGATACAGAACAAGTCTGCTTTGCAACATGATTTACAGAAAGGAAAACACATTTGCAAAGGGGCAATTTAAACAACATTCTCAAAGAATACAGGTCATACAACAACACAGAAAACCCAATACTTAAGTCAGAAGAGAAGAAAAAGGAAACAAATTAGAATAACACTTCTATTATTAGAGGCAATGATCTTTGTCTTCTGTTCTGGAAGCTTTAACTGCTTGAAGACCAGGTGTTTAGATCCCCTACCTGGCCAGGCCATTTTTCAGTGTTCAGCGCTGCAGTACTTTGACTGACATTTATTCCGTCACGCAACGCTGTACTGAAATGAATTTTATACAGATTGACCATTGATCCAATCTATGATATAAACACCAAAAGGTTTTAGTCATAAACAACTTAATTTTTCCTAATACATTTCAAATCAGCATACATGTTCTTAAACATTTCTTGTTGTCGTACTTTTAACAGTGCATTTTTTTTCTGACACTAAAAATTAGTGAGCTCATACAAATTAATACCACATGGATTTTGTTATGGTATACCATTAATTTATCTATTAATTTATTTTTAGGAATCCCAAAAATTTAATTCACCATGATTACACTGAGCAGCTCAAAATATTGCCATTATTATATTAGCATTTGTTCATAAGAATGGTTTACCTATACCAGGGCTCAAAATTTCCACTCGCCTGCTCGCATTTGGCGAATAAAAATAAGGTGAGGGCGAGTGGAAATTTGGGTCTCCAAGTACCGGTCCGTGTGCCAACTCTGGCCCACGAGCTGGTACTATGTGGCCCACAGCCAGCTGACATGTCAGGTACACGGTTGCAGACCACGTACCTGACTTGCGGGTTTATCCCAATCATATAGTTCAGTATATTAAACATTTCCTAAATACTTAGTAATTTTAGGGTTGCAGTTTATACAAAAACTATTCTTTCTTTTCAGACAATGCCATGACCAGCAGGGCACTGACAACTTAACAATTTACATAGTTACATAGTTACATAGTATTTGAGGTTGAATAAAGACATTAGTCCATCAAGTCCAACCTATTAGGATCTAATTCTAGGAGTACCTGTACCCCTGTATATTACGGCCCCTTAAGAAATCGTCCAAAAGTTTCTTGAACAATTCCACATTATTTGCTGAAATCACCACCTGTGGCAGTGAGTTCCAGACCCTAACTGATCTTACTGTGAAGAACCCCTTTCGCTCCTTGTGCTGGAATTTTTTAACTTTTCAGTTTACAACTTGTCATCACCTTGAATTACAATGAACAAAACACAAATAAATCATTATTCAACTGATATTCAATCAGTGTTGTCAAACATTTTTCTGAGACAGCATTTTTGTAGCATAATTACAGTTAACTCAGCGCAAAACAAGCCATGGATCTCACACATCTCTACACAACAGATGGCAGAACTCTAGACTACAAAAAGAGTAGAATTTCAATTTCCAAACATGTCCCATTGCAGCAGCCGTATGGATTATACTTTTACTAATAAATATTTAAAGTTCTCGTATAGGTCTCTTATCTGATGTAATATGTTTCTCACAAAACAATACACCTCTGTAACTTTCACAATGCCTGCCTGCACCTACAAGTCTTGAAAGTATTTGGGTAATATATTTTGTGTTCTTTTCAGGACTTAGGGTCCAATAGGGTCTTATTTTCCTTCTAGTGGCAAAAACCCTTGCATGCCTCGGTTCCATTTCTTAAAGGAATCAACCACTCCTGTTCTGAGTCCACGAGGTGTTTTCAGTGGATCACACAGATCCCCAACTGGGGTGTACACGGTGGTACAAATTCCCCATCTCACACAGTTGTGAGAATTCATAAAGAATTAGTCAATAACTAGGCCCCCACGGTCACAGAGACACAATATACCTAGATAATGGCAAGATTCTATCACTAGGCCCCCACGGTGACAAAGACACAATATACCTAGATAATAGCAAGATTCTATCACAAGGCCCCCATGGTCACAGAGACACAATATACCTAGAAAATAGCAGGAACCGTATACCTGGCCCAAAATCCTGGCCAAGGATCTATACAAGAATAATGTATGCACCACAGAATAAGGATCTAAAAGGTTAAAAGAGACAGCCCACTTATATGCACACATGGCAGCACATTCCAGAAAAACTGCAAAATAATAAACCAGAATGTCACAAAAAGATTATAGAACCCGGGGGCGTGGCTTGGCGATGGCCGCGAGCGGACGCTAATCTCAGAGCTTTGTGCTTGCCGGGCGAACCATCGCACAGAACCGCTTAGCAAGGGCACTTCACCTGCTCCCATGGGCCGGACTTCGAAGCGGAGCTCCCGCTCACATGACCCGCGGGCTTCCTCATCGCAAAAACAGGACCTGGAGTCTTTTTTTCATAAGGCCGGCATCTCGTCTTCTCGTGGAGCCAAGATGGCGACGGGCAGGGAGAAATGTGCTGTCTCCCCTCTCACCAGAATCGCTGCTGTCTGCACCCACTAGCAGGGGGAAGGAGTCTCCTGACCACAGTGACACAGAGGGAGAAGATCTGACGATTCCTACTACATTCCGCAAGTATTTTGCTTTATTGCCTAACAAATCTGATATTGCAGCCATGTTCACTAAATTGAAGACTACTCATAAACATGATATGGCAGAGTTGCAGGAGGGCTTGCATTCTTTCCACCAAAGGCTGCACACTGTGGAATCTGCTATGCCTGTGATTACCTCGGTGGTGGGGGAATTGCAGAAGTCTGTACAGCAACAATATCAGTATCACCATGATATGTTGTCTCACATTGATGATCTTGAAGATAGGAGCAGGCGAAATAATATCAGGCTGCGGGGCATACCGGAGGCCACGGGCGCACGTGATCTTAATGCGACAGTGCTGGGCATATTCAACACCCTCCTTAATCGCCCTGTGACTGACCACCTTGAGTTGGACAGAGTCCACCGCACGCCTGGCTTCCGCAATGCGAACTCCCCGCTCGAGGGATGTTCTCTGCAGGGTGCACTATTACACCCTCAAGGAGGAAATTATGTTGAAGGTGCAGGCTGCGGGCACGTTGGACTTTGATGGGGCTCAAATCTCTTTATTCCCCGACCTCTCTCGCAGAACTCTGGCGAAACGCAGGGCGGTGCGCCCTTTCACCAAAGCGCTACAGGATATGGGAATGCCATACCGCTGGGGATATCCATTTTCTCTGTCAGTTCGCAAAGATGGTCGCACTCATGTTTTCAGACACCCTCCTGACCTAGAGGCCTTCATCAAAGCCTTGGATTTACCATCCCTGGAGCTAGAGGCATGGCCTGACCCTCCTGCTCCTGCCTTTTCGGCCCTCCCTGTACAAGATCTTTGGGATCCGGTAACACCTAACCCCCGGAGGGGGAGAAGATCTTCTTCAAGGCCTACCCCGCGTTGATAGCCCCGCTCCATGGGAGCGCTTGCTGATGCTGAGATCGTGATCCTGGAAATACTGGAAACCATGGGTTTATTGTCCCCTACCTCACTGTACCCTATGTGGAACTCGGGTATCTACTGCTCGGCTGCACAAGTCTAAACTGCAACTAGTGTGATCCCAACAGCCTGCCACCGCTGGCGCACATCCCCTGCTCACGCAACACCTGACGACGATGTCTTGACGCCCCTAATTGCCTTTATCTAGCTGATACTCATCCTACAACTGTGGCCGGTGGCGGCCAGGGTAGATCCCTACCACTGAGTGTCTTTTTTTTTTTGGTTCTTTTTATCAAAAACAATTTTTGCAAAAATCTATTGGTTTTTTAAGGGAAAAAACAAAGGAAAGAGAAAAGGAGAACTTTCCCCCCCCCCTTTTAGATTATATATATATATACAGGGCTTGAAAAATTTGGCGGTG
>NW_017310288.1:0-25087 GCF_000935625.1 Nanorana parkeri
GTGTTTGTGGCGTGTTTGTGAGGTTAGTAAATCAACCCCATCTTGTTGCACTCCTTACCAGATTTAGGCAATAACCTGTTACACACAGGTGGGTGCTCGTAGCGACCACAGATGGCACCCTAAGATATATGAAGTTTTCTAAGGATGTCACCAGCACACCAAAGTTTAAAGTGAAAATTAGCAAAAGTCCATTTATTGAAGAAACAATGCCATTCAAATGCAAGTGATTTGGGGCCACCCAGGGTCCCCTTCATTAGGCTCAGAATGACCCCATATAAATGACCAAAACCAACTATATAGACATAACTGGTCAAGTGTACAGTGGAAGAACCTCTTACCCATTCCAGGCAGCATCCTATCAAAACATTCTCCCACCAATAAGAAATTCAAAAAAGACTTACAAAGTGCACTTGAATGGCATTGTTCCTTCAATAAATTGACTTTTGCTAATTTTCACTTTGAACTTTGGTATACTGCTGGTGACATCCTTTGAAAACTACAAACAGCTCACAGTCACATAGCAACGGTTGCGAGCGAGTAGGATGGGTTCCCGATCACATGATAAATGGCAGGCATTCAGAGTGATCAAATGATCAGGAAGCTCCTGACACTCACCGTGTCAATTATTATGGAAGCATCCTCACATGACTGTTACAAGTGACTGAGGATAGTTGTAAACAGCGCAGGATGCGGCTGTTTATAGCACTTTGCCTGCAAACTGTCACACTAACCCTTGTGAGGCCAAAAGACACACTTTTTTTTTTAGGCCATATTCATACTTTTTTTTAATTTTGTATTATTATTTTTATTTTTTTTTTAGCCCATATTAATACTACCTCAATGCACATAAATTGCATTGCTGCACTCATTATGAATGACACTTCAATGCATTAAGCAGAGCACCTGCATTGTAAGGTGCCACATTGCATGGCTAACTTGCGCAACTAGATCGATTGTTTATGGACTGTATATTAATAGTCTTAAAGGAGCTTCAGTTATACGGGTGGTTAATCCAGAGAAGATGTATGCACTGATCCTGCAGCCTGGTTAGTTGGATAGGGAAACATCCATGTAACATCACTGTGAAGAAAGCATAAAAAACCAGCGCACAGATCTAAGTGCAGTATAAAAGTGACTGTTTAATAAAGGTTAAAAGTAATGCCCTTACAGAATATTTAAAAACATCTGTCACACATGAGATGGAAGTCCGATCTCAGCTGCTGGTCCAAGATTGTTATCAGGATAGACGGCACATGGAGAAAGCAGAGTCCAGTCCAGAAAGATTCCAGAACAACTGTGCTGGAAGACAAAGATCTGATCCATTGGCTGAGAAGTGTTGTAGTTGGTTCTCCTCAAGACGAGGAGCTAATTATGCCCCTGGCTATGCCAATTTAACCATGGGCTACTGGGAAGACCTCTACATCTGGCACAATAACCCATTTCTATCTCATATTTTTTTTTATGGCCGTTACATAGAATACATCCTCATCATCTGGGATGACGTAGTACCATCACATCATTTGTGCAACACTGCAATATTAACAATTTTGGACTCTCTTTCACCCATGTTGCAGATCCCCACATACTAATATTTCTAGACCTGGAACTTTACCATGATGACCAAGGGAAGATACTTACCAGAAACCACTTTAAACCCACAAGTGGGAATTCCTACCTCCACAAATATAGTTATCACGAAAAATGGAAAACATTGACAAGAGTCAATTCTGCAGACGTAGAAAGAACTGCAAACTACAGAGTGAATATATTTCGCAAGGTGAAGTCCTCGAGAAAAGATTTTTACAGAAAGATTACTCCATAGACCAGATAAAGGAAGCTTTTAACCTTTATTATTCAGTTACTGTTATACTACACTTAGATCTGTGCGCCATTTTTTTATGTTTTCTTCACATGTGCAATTTTAAAAACGTTAAGGCACATTGACAACCTATTCATTTCGATTGGGCTGCCTTATTGCAACATTATTGTGCAGCATAATACCTTTTAGGAGCCTGCCAATAAGCGTTGCCCAATGTTCTTTAGGCCAGGCCTGCCCTACTGCGGTCCTTTCAACAGTAAATAAGAGAGCCACCGCATTATTTTGAGCTGTCATTCTTTGTAGGCAGTGGCCTACTCTGGCTGAGGGGTTGTCCCGAGGGGAAATGACAGAAACACCAGGGTGCCAAGTGCTGCACCAATCCTGTCAAGGCCTGTTGGTTTCTCTCTGCAACCCGAGCCCAAGCGGTCAAGCCTCAGTGCTGCCAGCTAGGCAACCAACAGTATTTTAAGTTCTTGGAGATTTGCATGAGCCTGTCGCTGCTGGACAGCTAACAGTCTATTAGTTTCTTGCTGCTGGCCCAGGTTCTGCTGATGAGCCTGTTGCTGAATGGCAGTGACCTGTTGTTGGACAGCATTAGCTTGAAGCAATGGCTTTATCAAGTCTTCTATGCAGTAGAATGTACACAGTGCCCTGTGCCTTTTCTGTGGTTTAGTGCACAGTGTCTGCACGTTCAAACACAGACTGCCTCCAGCTTACAGTAGCTACTGATTTTTTCCCCAGGTTATAGACAACAGGTTTACAGATTCAGCAAAGCGGTACACTATTCTTTTAAATGACTTCTGACACATATTTTTTAAAGTTCTTAGCTCAATGGCACTTTAGCACAATATACACATAGTTCACCACAAGATAACTTACTTTTTCAGCAGGGATCAGCAGTTTGAGTTTTGCTCTTTGCATCCCCCAGCAGTTGAAGGGTTCAGTTTCAAACACAGAGCTTAATGCCAAATAGCGTTTAAGAGCTTCCTTGTGTTTACACTCCCTCCTCCGACTGTCAGGTTTCATGCAGAAGTGACTTCTACACCCCTGCATGTGCCCCCCCCCATTACCGCCCGAGACCCCTGGATATATTATATTATTTATTTGTGGGGTATAGAAATATGCCTGCATGAAGGCAATTGGCTTTTGAGGAACAGGAATGTTTGGCTGCTGTAAACCTGTTAAGGTAAATGCGACCGGAGTTGCGCTTTAAAGAGGCTTCATGACCTGACCTGCTTCTGGATAGAAAAGAACGGTCCATTCCAGAAACAAGTGTGGATTTTTGTCCAAAATCTGTATCTTTAATAAACATTTCATATTTTTTTAGCATTCCTGAATGTCAAGTGCTGCTCTTTCCCACCACTTAGTTACCATTTTTGAGGCCAGTTAGTGCAATGAACCATATCATTCAGAGTTTAACCAGCACTCACCAGTTGGTCTGTTGTTAAGTTAGTGACATGGACATAATGCAATCAAACTGGAGGAATATTAAGGGCTCGTTCACACCAAGTGCGGAGGAGATGCAGAGCAGTTACAGAACGCATAAAAAATGCATCCAATGTATTCAAATGGTATTTTGGGCTCTAGTTCACACCACAGCGTGCAGTTCGAGAGCATGTGGGAAAACTGCCGCATGCCCTATTTTTTCTGCTCTGGAACGCACAAAAACACATGCAAACACATTAAAAGCGCATGCAAATGCCCTGGAACGCACTGAAAGCCCATTTTGGACTTTAAATAAAAAACTGCCCGGAACGCAGTTTCCGCATGTGCTTATTATTATTATTATACAGGATTTATATAGCGCCAACAGTTTGCGCAGCGCTTTACAATATAAGAAAGACATTATAATTACAATACAATTCAAGACAAGATGGTAAGGAGGGCTTACACATACTTTTAATGCGTGTATATGCTTTTATGTTTTTGTCCATGTGTTAGGCAAAATCATGAACAACATTAAAAGAAAAATCCATTGTTCAATAAAAAACAGTAAGAGAATATATTTTTGTGTTCTTAACTTTTTGTTTTAAAGAACTTGCTTTAATATGCGTCATTGCACAAAAATGCTACAAAATGAATATACTAGCCAATGTTAGGCCATGAAGAGGATCACAGGGGGGAAAAAATCAGCAGCTAAGGCCAAGGAACCCAAAAAATAAATTCCTGGAAAGATGATTACTTGATTTGCTTCTTCTATATGCACATGTTGGTTATAAATGAATTGAACAACGTGGCATTCTTTCTCTTTACACGGTACTAAGAGATCATTTCTGCATGGACCAATGATCAAAGTCTACGTTTTAGGACAACAGCCCCAAAAATCCTTTTGAAGGCTTGCATGTCCTGCTAAATCAAGTAGGAGCTTGGTTTCTCATGACTGGTTGGGTCTGAACAGAGAATATACCACAATGAACCAAAGAAAAAAAACAAAAACATTATACTAACAATGTGTTTTACTACTGTTTAGACATGGGAGTCAATATGAATCAAATATACCGTAAGCGTTTGTAGATTCTACACATCTCTAATTTACTAAAAACAGCTTAAAGAGCCCCTAACCTGAATATATACTAATATCTCAAAAACTTCCTTAAAATATAGAACTAGCACATGGAGGGTAGAGTACGCAAGGGGAATCCCTATGCCTCTAATTGGAGAAAGGTTAGAATGTGATATTTTTATTGCTGTTTATGCCTTCATGTCTTGGAGATCCTCTGCCTTCTCATTTTTGCCCTTTGTCATAGGGATAGGGGGTTATTGTTCCACTGGTGTAACCAAAAAACTGTCAGAAGCGGTAACCATTCCCCACTATATACAGAGTGTCAGGGCAGCCATCAGAAATGTTGGGGCCCCTTACACAGCTTTAGGCCCACCTAAGAGTGACCCTGCAGAGCCCACCATACATGCTGCACAGCCCATCTGAGACTCTCTATGGTGGGCTCTGAAGGGGTCTCAGGTAGGGGTCAGGGCTGCATCCCTCCCTCCCAGCTCCTCTTACCTGCTCCTGGCGCCTGTACACCTGGCCTCCTCTGATGCCGGACTGGCCGGAAGTGACGTGATGTCACTTCCAGATCGGTCCAACACCAGAAGAGGAGGGAGGTGATGGGGCCCCAGTCTGTCTCGAAGCCCCTTGAGCGGCAATGTTGGGGCTCTGCGCTGCTAGGGCCAGGCCTCCTCCGGCGCTGTGTGTGCCTGGCCGCCTCCTCACCTTTCACCGTTGGCCGATACTCATGTAAGGGTTCTGGGCGGGCCCCCAGGCTGCCCGGGCCCCTTACATGAGTATCGGCAATACCCCCCGGATGGCGGCCCTGCAGAGTGTTAAAACAATATGGCTAGAGTTTGCCTTTTAGCCAGATGCTCCATTTAGTGTATCAGCTTGGATCCGCTCCACTGAGCAGTTGTTAGGATTGAAAAACATTATGTGCAAGAACGAGTAAGGTGTTGAAGGGAAAGCTTATATGAAATGTTAAACAGCAACTCAGGTAAGGTTACAGGTATACAGATATTTAAGCAGCTTGGTTGCGGTAATAAAATTGCTATCAATTAGTCAGTAGGTGTAGCCATTCATCATTAAGCAAATAAAACAAATTGCACAAATTGCAAAAAAAAGAAGTATCATGTAGTAGTGCTGCAGTCGCATAATACTGCATGCTACTTGGGTGGCTTACTCCATGGTATAGGGAGCTATTTATCCAAGTTGTTTAGCGATCAATTGCTACTGCGAGCAAATCCAATCAAGCAATTTTAGCAGTGTCAGCGAGCTACTAAATCTCCCAAGCATTTAGAGTACATTTAGTCAGTGTCTTACTTGTAGTATCTAAGAGAGATTGACACTATTCTTACGGCAACACATTACTGACTGTCCCTTTCTCACTTCTCCTGGACTCGTGAGTGACAGGAAGATCAGCCAGTGGGAGGATTTAGTTTTGCTATTTCTTGCACTGTTACTTGTTCAAATGGTGCAAACTTGTAAAGCTCAGCAATGATTTTCCCAAATTAAGGGATAGTTATTATTTCTATTTCTAATGGACAATGTTACACAGCAATGAATATTTTATTGTTATTAGCATCATCATAATATTGCTTTTTATCATTATCGTATAGTTTAGCAAAAACAGCACAGTGGCGTAGTGGTAAGCGCTTCTACCTTGCAGCACTGGTTAAAATCTCAGCCAGGTCACTATATGTAAGGAATTTGCATGTTCTCCCTGTGCTTGTGTGGGTTTCCGCCCACACTCCAAAAACAGGCTGGTGGGTTAATTGGCTCCTGTCTAAATTGTCACTTTTATGTATGCATGTGAGATAGGGACCTTAGATTGTAAGATCCTTGAGGGCAGGGACTGATGTGACTGTGCAACTATGTAAAGAGCTGCGGAAATTGTCAGCGCTATATAAATACCTGTAATAAATAAAACAGTGCTTGGTGCTGATTATATAGCATAAAATGTGTATGTGTTTTATATATATGAAAACAAATAATATTTTTTTCTCAAAACCTTAAAAAGTCCTGTTCAGAATGCTTTGTAGAGCTTTGGGTGGCATAAAGCCTCCATTCCTAGGTCCACTTCTTACCTGGTAGGCAGACATTATTAGTCTCAGCTCTGCACAGGCCTTTTTATATGTGAGTTGACCGGTGCTCAGGGTTTATACTGTTGCCCTCTCAGCTGTGAGAGCCATTTTTTTTTGGGGGGGGGGGGGGGTCCATTAGGGGGCCCCCTGTTGGTTAGGAACCAGCCTGAGTTTAGTTAGTTGTTTGGATGAGCAGATGTTTTGTTTATTTTATGCTATGGCCATTCTGTACAAAGCTCTCCTGCTTTAAAAGTGGACTGGACTTAAAAGTGCAGGACTGTTCCTGGATGTCCCTGTCTCTTGAATGGTTTACTGCTGCCACTATCAGTTGTGCCCCTCCCCCTTACAACTTGGTGGAGAATGCGGGCAGTGCGTTAAATGGACAGACACCTGTTGTTGGGTAAAACAGTTTTTACTTGCGAATGCTGACAAAGACCATACTAATCGGTTACTGCATGAGGCAAACTCATTAACAGATCACTGAAACCCACCAAACCTCCTTAGAGGGACAACGGCAAGTAAACCTGTCTCTACAGCATCCGGTGCAGGCCCTGTCAGAGAGGCAGATGGTGGCATAGGGGCCAAGTCCACACCTCTAGCTGGTACAGAGTAGTTTACAAAAATTGTCCCTAGATGATGATGTTGAAGTGTTACAATCTGGGATCAGGCTCAGAGTCTAGTAGCTGAAAGAGCAGGCAGAGGTGCTGTCAGTCAGTGATCAAGCTGAAGTCAGTAGCTAAAGGAATCAGGTTTAAAGAGGAAGGCGATAAGTGTAGTTGGTGAATCAGCAGCCAAGGATCGTTACGCAAGTAGTGGTATGGAGGATGCAGTTTAGCAGTAAGAACAAGAAGCAAGATACTGGCAGGAACACAAAAATCTGGCAAACAGGGCACGCGGAGGCATTGCTTAAATAGGAGTTCAGTGGAGGAGCAAGGAGTTCCAAGTTCAACTGAAGATTGCCCAAGAGATCATGCAAGCAGCTATCCAGAGTTTCAGGTGGCGCAGCAGGAAGATCCACTGGCAGATACAAAAGAAACTCTGGGTCCAGATCTGGATCCTGACATCAAGCCTACCCTAGCATCTTTAAAAGAGTCACAAAATGTGAGATTACACGAGGAGCTGTGAGCTGATGTGCTAGCACTCTTTTTAATGGGGGAGCTGCAAAAGGTCTACTTTTACTTAAAACCTCAGGATGCCAATGAGCCTCCTAAACTCAAGGGAGAAATCACATCCACATCCAGGTTACCATGGCCGTCTAAGGGAAGCATGTGTTCACATGGGAATATGGCCCTTGGAAGCCCACCAGGTCCCAGATCTTCAGTAAACTACACAAATTATCCATATGTGATGCTTATTCCATGCCCTGGGTGGATGAATTGATACAAAGGTTGGGTCCCACCAGATATATTTTCAACCTCACTTTTACTGAAGAGTATTCTCAGGTTCGATAAACAGACAGGACAATAGAAAATGCAGTTTTTAATTACCATTTGTCCTATACCAATACATGGTCCTCCTGATGGACTGTCACACATCCACTGTATGTTGGAAAAATGTGCTCCTTCCTACAGGTCTGAGCAGCCCAAGATGAATTGGAGGCCTTCTTATGGACTTTTAAGAGGACTGCAGAAGAGAAACGTTGAAAGCAGAGATCCTGCAGCATCTGGGGTGACAACCTTGGTGATGATGCAGAAGGGACAAAACTGGAACTGCTAGATGGAGGGCTCTCCCTGCTCCCAAATTTATGACCTAATCAGCCTTGTAGCTGCAGTCTGAGGCTCTTACAGAGCTACAAGTCGTGGAGATGTTCACCATGGACCAGTTCCTGAAGGCTTTACCACCAGATCTGCAAAAATGTGTGAGCCAAGTCAATCTAAATACGGCTGATCAACCTGTAGAGCTGGTAGAGTTTTATTCTTCCGTGGAGGACCTCTTGGAAGAATCAACAGCTGCAAGATACCTAAGCCTCAGAGCCATTTCTCATATCAACAAGTTAAAAAATAGCTCCACAACATGTAAGGCCCTAAAGAGGCCTGCAAGAATGGTCAGAGGGTTGACATTTCGAAAGCAGAACCCGTGGGCATCCCCAGTGTTGACATGAGTGGGGTCATATTGCAACCAAGTGCCCCTGATCCAAGAGCCTATGGAATGTGGTCTAGTTCTAAGGTTGTTTCAGGACATGGAAGGGTTAACTGCTCATTTTGCCTAGAGAGCTAAAATAACACAGATATACTCACCCGAACCGCAATCCCGGCTGGCTCCTAGACCTGTTTCTTCAGCCTTGCTCTCCCTCCACTCCAGTGATGGAATGTACCTCAGCGTCCTCACATCCTACATACTGTAAAGGATATGGTGACTCACAGGACCTTAGACTGCTGAAGCGGAGGGGAAGATAGACTTAAGGGACCGGTCTAGGAGCCAACTAAGACAGAGCTGAGCGCATATGCTTCGGCTTGGCTGAGCTGAACACACAGCCAAAGTGGGGAGAACGTGGGCAGACCGTTCTCCCTGCAAATGTAAACAAATTTAAAAAAAAAAACAGTGTGCAGTCGTCCTCTTGATCCATACCAGACCCTTTAGGTCTGGTAGGAATGTTAGGAGGGACCCCCTAAGTTAATTAACTCTTGAATTACCTCGGTCGATCAATTTTTGGGGATTTTAATTTTTTTTTTAAATAAAGGAATTGTCAAAACCCTTTGTTTTGTTTTGTTTTTTCAATTAAAGGATTTTGTCTTAAAGTGTGGGCTCTTTATTTACTTTTTACTTTAACCCTTTAGTGAATGAGTAGGGGTTTACTCTTTCACAAGAGGGGGGCAGCATCTGGGTGCCCCCTTTATTAAAGCGGGTACCCCGATACAAATAAGCCCCCCTGCCCACAGACCCCTACATCCACCGGGTCAGGATTGTGGTGGAAGAGGCTGTTCCTTATTGGCATGGGGACAAGGTGCTTTTCCAGGGGGGACCCTGGAAAAGCACCCTCTCAACGCCAAGGGCATGTGACTTGGTATGGTGCGGGGAGGGGGCGCTCTCTCGTCCCTCCCCCTTTCCTGCCCTGCCCGGCCTGTGCTCGGATTGAGGGTCTGGTTAGGATTTTAGGGGGGAACCCACTTTCTTTTACTAATTTTGGGGGGTGGGGTTCCCTCTTAAAATTCCTACTAGGCCTAAAGGGCCTGGTATGACTTTCGGGAGGAACGCCACGCACTTTTTAAATTTTTTTTGATTTGGGGTCCTTCCTAACATTACTACCAGACCTACCTCTGAGGTAGCGAGCAGAATAACCAAGCCGAATGCCGCTTGGTCCTAAGGGAGACAAAGCCAGCCAATGTATGGCTGAAATCAGCCGAACAGGGCTGAAGTAAGTAGCCAAACGGCATTCAGCTCCCTTCAGCTCAGTTATTCACTTGGCTGACTTCGGCAGCTTAGTGAATAATCATTGGGGTGATCCCAACATTATCCACAGTACTTTTTAGGTCAGAAAGAATAGTGGCATTAGCTCGTGCAAAACAATAAATTCTGTTTTCTCCATTTTCAGGACATCACAGATAATATGGCCTCGAGGCATTCAGTGATATGAGTCAGAAGAGGAGGAGAAAGATCGTGAAAAGAGAGAGAGATTAGAGTTACATTACAAAGAAAATGTTATTGGAATCCACAGGAGTGAATCATCTGCCCACGGCCATATTGTTAGAAATAGAGGATTAGGGAACCAAAGATAAATCTCTGATGTACCAACTGAGAGAAAACAAAAAGAGGAGGTATAGTCACAATGGGTAACACTAGTGACCAACCAGAGAGGTAAAAGGAATTGCCCTGTATTCTAAAGTCTAAGAGAGTTTGCAAGATAAAATGTATTCCATGCTAACAAAAGCAGCAGAGGGCAGGGAATATTAGCAAGGAGTAGTGTTCTTTGGCTTTAGTAGCATGCAGGTGATTGGAGAATTTTCTATGATTGAAAAGCAAGATACGATATCTCTGAATGCACATGCTGCATTAGTATTTTGAAGAAGTAGGAATATAAAGAACCTGAGTATGCCTGCTTGGGGATTTTGCATCCAGAGTTGTTTTGAGTATGGTTATAGATGTTAAAAGAAATATGCCAGTGGAGGGAGATAAGATAGTTTAGGTGTATCTGATATTAAGCTATATGACAAGGACATGTACAGATGTCCTGCCGCATGCCTTACCGGATGTCCCAAAGCAAGATGGGAGCCTGGTGAAGGGGACCCTGCGGGGCCTGAAATGCTGCGCCTGATGAGTGACAATATGCGCAATACAAACACTTTACAGCGGTGTGTTGGTGACTTAACATTCAATTTCCTGACAAGTATTTTGGATTGGAGAAATATTGAGCATATCTATTTGTATATAGTCTATGCTTAATTATGCCTTTAGAGCACCTAAGAGATTGCTAAGTGAGTGTATTTCCCTTTCACAGCCAAATTGGGATAACACCTATTTTATATATGTTAATGAAAATTGTCCCCAGTGACACAGGGTTATACTTACTATATCTACAAATAAGAGAAACAATTGGCAATTTCCATAGGTGTGCGCAGCAAACAAACACATATATAGATATGGGATGCACCGATACCAATACTAGTATCGGTATGGGTGCCGATACGACTATTTGGGGCAGTACTCATACTCGCCCAAATGCTCCAATACCTTTACCGATACCAGAACGCCCAGTCAGAGGAAGATTTCCTCTGACCGCCAGTGCCGTAGGGGATCATGTAGCCAGCTTGCCGTCCGATCAGGAAGCTGGGCGGCGAGTAATGACCCGCCTCCTGGCTTCCTGTTTGGCTAGGAAGCTGGCTCCATGCTGATTGGCCGGGAAGCCGGCTTCCCGGCCAATCAGTATCGAGTCGCCCGAACAGCCGGCTCCTTGCTGATTGGCCAGGAAGCCAGCCAATCAGCATCGAGCTGGCCAAACATGCTGATTGGCTGGGAAGTCGGCTTTCCAGCCTTCAGCATCGAGCCGGCTTCCCGGCCAATCAGGAAGCTGGGAGGCGGGTCAAGCTGGCCAAACAACATCGAGCCAGCTCAGATTGCCTGGGAAGCCAGCTCCCTGCCAGTGGAAGCACCAGTATCAGTACTCGGTATCGGCGAGGACTGAAAGCAGAATATCAGTACTCGGTACCGAAAAACCGGTATCGGTGCATCCCATATAGTAAAATGAATGGCAATGCAACCTCACGCATGGTAACGCGCATTAGGTGTGTTTCTGTGGACCGTGCGTTAATCTCATGGGACTGTCCAAATACCGCATGGCCCTAGTGTGAACAGGCCCAGAGACTTTGACTAGGTGGCACATATCAGACACAAACATGCAGCAGAAATAATGACTGCTTCCGAATTGGGGTAATCAATATTCACCAGCTCCAGCTTTTATACAGTGCTATAGTCTGGACCAAGCAGCAATCTACAGAAAAAGGCAAACTGCATGTACCATCAGACAGCAATAATTTGCACAGGACATACAGAACAGTAGAAATATAAGTAGTATATGCCTCATTGCTTATATTTCTACTGTTCTATATGTCCTATGCGATTCATTGCTATGTGATGGTACCTGCAGTCTGCCTTCTTCTGTAGATTGCTGCTTGGGTTTAGACTATAGCATTGTATAAAAACTACATACTGCCACCCCTGGGCCCCTCACCTGTGTCATATTGCCACCCCTAGGCCCCTCACCTGTGTCATACTGCCACCCCTGGGCCCCTCACCTGTGTCATGAGCCTGTGTCATGTCATGATCGAGAGCAGCTGCATGGGGCTGCAGACCACGGGAGCTCCATATGCCATCAGCACGCCGCCAGCCATGTGTGCATGGGGGTGATTAGGGTGTGCCCAGGCACACCCAGCACACCTCCTGCACACACCTATGGCAATTTCACAGATACACAGAAAGTGAAAATGAGTAGATTAACACATCTCCTCCATATCTTAAGAATGATTAATTGTTTATAAAATGGTAGCTAGGTTAGGAGTGGGATACATGGATGGGATACATGGATGCGTGTTGAAACACTGTGTCCAAGGAGGAATGTTTTTCCTCCTTTAATAGAATTGTATGGCCTAAGATTCAGTTTTGAAGTCATCACATGGGACATTCCCTGTAACCATTTCTTATAGGGCTATTCACAAAAGGGTGAAGAGGTTGGAGAAGGCAGGAGAAGTAAACAATCTAGGCCAAAATAGCTGAACTGGAAAGTGAGCTGAATTGGAGAATTTATCCAAATCAGCTATTTTGCCTAGATTCTTCACGTCTGCTGAATTCTCCAAACTCTTCACCCTTTAGTGAATATACCTGTTAGTGGTATTTCACAATACAGAGGAATATGTAGGTTCATATAAAATGAATGTGTTCCCTTCAATGCTTAGTGCCACCAAAAATACAATCCCTAGTTAGGAAAATCTCTTCATTGCTGGTTGTATGCCTCCAATCTCAGTATATGACCCCATTTAAGTCAATGTGGACTAGGACTGGAAACATGGAAAGGCTGAAACACCAGAAGAGGCCAAGGTAAGAAAGTGTGTGTGTGTGTGTGTGTGTGTGTGTGTGTGTGTGTGTGTGTGTGTGTGTGTATGGTTTTGTATTTAGCAATAGTTGTAGTAGAGAGTTGTCCTTTAGGAGAATTTATACCTATATAGGTTGTTTTTCCCCCCTTATTACTTTGCAAGATACTGATTAGAAATCATGAATAATTAAGAACTGTAAGTAAGTGGTGGGATAACTTCAGATGACAAAGAAAAATTATGTAAAAAAAAGAGGGTCCAAAGGGTCCCAAGATATGGTAGGGTAAGATTTAGATACGAGAATGCAGCATCACAACCATTGTTCAGCCATTAAAAAAGAAAAAAAAAAACAAAGCCTGTATATTTCTATCCGTATGTACATATACAATTACAAACAAACAAGGTATTTAAAACATTTACAAACAGTGATATGTATTTATAGACATAAGTTTTATTATGACTGATAAATTGGTAGGGAACTGGCCACTTTCCTTCATCCAGTTGACACATTGTTCATGGTGAAACCTACCTCTGTTTGTTTGTTTCTTCCACCTCTACCCTCCCTCTTACCCCCTCTGCACATTCTGATCTCGCTGTCTTCTGCCTCGTCTACATTATAGTCTCACACTTTTCTTCCCCATTCTTTCAAACATTTGTCTACCTGTTTGCTCTCCTTCCCAATCTGGTGGCTCTATCCTCCTAAATCTGCACTGTTTTGTCCCTACTTCTCTTCCACGCCTCGACTCACTGCCTCTTCCCTCCACCTCTTCCCCAATCCCCCTCCCCAATCCAGTATCCCTGCCTTCTCTCCACACAATCGTATGCTGCTACCATGTCTTTGCACACTCCAGTCTTGCTGCTTATCCCATTTTTCTTCCACAAACCAGTCTTGCTGCTTCCTCCACAATCCAGTCTCACTCGCTCCTATCTCGACCTCCTCCACAATTCCAGTCTTCATGCTTCCTCTATCCCCCCTTCAAACATTTTACAAAATGGATATGCATTTATAGTATGTATACATGTTATGAGTTACAGACTCAGTACTGAAGCAAGCAGGATAGCCTGACTGCCAAGCAACTTGCATTTTCAGAAGCAGAGGCCATCAGGGCCAGCGTCCACGTGTGCCTCATGATAGTTTTATTAGTATTTGAAAAAAATGTAATAATCCTTTACTACAAATATTTAGGGTAAAACCCTTTTACCTTTTTCTATCTTTTTGGTATAGCCCCCTCCCCATCTTGTAGAGAATATTTCCTTAGTGGCGGGCTTTGCTTCTCAGAATCAGAGAGGTTTGCCTTTGCTCTGTGGCAAATTCAGCGTGAAGGTGTCAGTAATGTAGAAGTTCCGTTTGGTTGTGCTCCCCCGGGCCAAAATGCAGCCCTCACAGTTCCAATTGGGGACAAAAACAGTGACAGTGTGTGGCACTGTCCCGATACTCATTCATCTTCCTGTCTGAAAACAACAGGAGTCTACAACTTCTGCCTGAATGAATGAATCAGAAGCAGAATAGAAGAGGTGACCAATCAATGTCTCTGCTTCTGTTTTGCTATTGTGTAAGGGGGGGTTAATCTATCCTGCCAACCATATTCTCTGGCTCTATGAAAATCCTCCACACAAACTCTTGTTAGGCTACCAGAATTGTATACAAATAAATACTTATTTGAGCTAGAGACATGCAGAGGACTACAAATGCAGTCATGGTGGCAATGTAAGGTTATTTCTTTAAATAAGAATGGTGTTGTCATACAGTCCTAAGTTTTACCTATGTAAAAGCATTGGTGTTTATTAATGTGGGAGAGCAATGCTGCCACTTGCTTTTTCCCTGCTGCTTGTAGATTTGCAGTATTGTTCCGTCTCTGTCTCTCACTTGCTGTTGATGAATACCAAGCAGGCAAGTGCTATTTCACCCTATGAAGATGGCATGGGTTTGGTTGGCAAACTGCAATTGCACAACATTGGTTGGCAAAGTCGCTGCTTTTATCACTAACAACTAGTGCTTACATTAAAGTGGCTCTAAACTCAGATAGATCCTAAATATGCATTGAAGTACCTTACCTATTAACAAAAATATAGCTTATGTGTGTGTAACTTGGCTGTATATCCTCAAATCATTTTTGAATTTGTGCTGACACTGTCCTTCTTTCTGGAGTGTTGCCAATTTTGTTCCCCATGGTCCATGTGTGTGTTGTAAAGTAGCCACCGCTCTAAGCTCGTTCTTGTGATAGACTATAACTTCAATAAAAATTATTAAACTAAACATGAACTTGTAGTCCATCACGTGAGTGACCTTGAAGTGGTGGCTACTTTACAACACACACAGGAACCATGGGGAACAAAAGTAGCCACCCTCCAGAAGGAAGGACAGTGTCAGTACAAATTCAGAGATGATTTGAGGATCTACAGCCGAGTGATACACAAAGAAGATACAATTTTGTTATTAGTTAAGGTACTTGAATGCAATTTTAAGGTTTGACTCCTGAGTTTAGTGTCACTTTAATAGCTCAGTTAGAGGCTGAGGAGGAAAGAGTTAAAAAGAGCTCCTTGGAGTACTAATTTTTAACAGGCTCGTTGCCTGGGACATCAAGGGCAAAAGCACCATGGATAAAGAGAGAGCTCTTACCCTTTAAAAAAAGTGATAAAAGGGGCTGACACAAAGTATTTTGCTGCTGTAATCAATTTCTAGATAACGTGAGTCAAAGATGGACACAGACACCGAGGTGTGTATAAGAGACCATTCTGCTTTATTGACCATGGGTAAGTGTTTTTATAGACAGTGAATGGGTCCGTGGTTACATAGCACAAAAGAAGGTAGTCCATGGTTATATACACAACAGGATAGAGTCCAGGGTTACATACCACAGCAGATAGAAAGTGAGTTAAGCATTGGGATGCTGTTTCCATCAGAACCACACAAATTCCAGCTTGGCATTCTATTATAACTGTTCTTGAAATACCTGTTAACTTAGCTTATGTCAGTTGCATATACATGCAACAAGAAAAACAAATTATATTAATAATATAAAATAAAGGCTAAATATATAGTTAAGGGTTAGCTAACAAAATGGCTGCACTTCAATGTAAGTAAAAGAAAAAAGTTCCTTTTCCCTTCACTAATAAAAGCCTGAAGCCTAACACAACGCTAGAGATTTTAGGACTGGCTGCCTCGACAAGGTCTTGACGGCTCTTATGAGGCTGTTACAATATATGGAAGGACGTTTCTGTTAGAGCTCGTTTAAAATTACATAAGTTCTGCCAAGTAGTGAACTTTTTTTATTTGTTTTTTTTTTACCAAGGACTTGAGCTGTAGGGGCTGATTTATAAATCCTCAGCATTTGCACAGCACTACTTGCATTAGATCAGTGATTCTCAACCTGTATAACCTCAGGACCTACAATCAGGACCTACATTTTTCCTTGGTCATTAGGTCGCCCCACACTGGAACGCACAGCATTGTGGTACTGCATGTTCCGGTACAAGCGATCAAACTGTGGGCAGGATGTGTGTTTGGGGTGCCATTCAAATGAAACTGCCCTGCTCTGCTCTTGGAACGCGCTTGGTGTGAACTAGCCCTAAAACACTGACAGACACATACAACCACAGACACAATCTCACACACTCAGAGAAATTCTCACACACACCCCAAAACATTTAGGGGTTCAGTGTGGCCTTCTGTGCTGTGCCGAAGCTCCATCCATACATGCATTGCTTTATAGCTCCCTTGCACTCCCTGTAGAGGTGCCGGGAGCCAGAATGTGATGACACTCCGGTCACGTGAAGGAGCTGTAGCAATGCACAAATGGATGAAGTTCCCTCGCGGGCATTCCTCTAGCTAGGGTTGCCACCTGCCTAGGATTCACCCGGACAGTCCTGGTTTTGAATGCTGTGTTCGGGTTTCATGGGAGCAGAAACCCGGACAAAAGATGTCGGGCAGATAGGGGCAACCAAAATTAAGATAGGGGCTACTGGCCCCCCACTGACAATAGGTTCAACTGTGATATTTACATATGAATGGGTCGGAGCTATTTACATATGAATAAGCCGCGACTCATTCTCCACAAAAAATGTCTGCGCGTCGCTAGAGTGTTCGGGTTTCGTTTGATGAAAAGATGGCAACCCTATCTCCAGCCCACCCCACCTCAAGCTGACACTCGGCGTCGCTCAGCATATTTTAAATGGCTGCTCAGCATGAGAACTGGCAGTGCTGCAGTATGTGGGAGGCTGAGGAGCCTCTCACCTAGTGCAGTGGAAGGCATGCGGCGACCCACTGAACATGGGGTCGCGACCCACTTTTGGGTCACGACCCCCCAGTTGACAACCAAGGCAGTAGATGGTTCTGAGAAGCATACACATTTCCTGTGTTCTTTGGCTCCATCTAGTGGCAGTAAAGTTGTGCAAACAGCATTACGCCCAGGTATATGCTGGGTGGAAGGTTTATAAATCAACCCCTTTGTGTCGACTTACACTCACTATCGTTTTCTAACCAACTAACTTTAAAACAGCCCCCTGAGACCCTGCGGAGCCCACCATAAACCCCTCAGAGCCCACCACAGATCCTGCACAGCCCTCCTGAGACCCTGCAGAGCACACCCAAGACTGCAGCTTTCCTGCTGCAGGAAGGGGTGGGGCAAAATTAGTGAGGGGGGGTGCCTGAGTTTTATCTTGCCTAGGGTAGCCTCAAACCAAAATACACCACTGCATGTGCAAAAGTCCTCCTGGTCTTCAGGAACTTGATAAAGCAGACAGGAACACAGAATTGGAATCTTGCAGGCAGTTCTTTTTACATTCACTGACTTTCTTGAGGTTTTTGTGTGGCACTCAGTGACCCTGCAGCCAGTTTTTGTGCGGCACTTAGTGACCTTGCTGGGAGTTTGTTAGGGACACGGAGCTAATTAAATTTCCCCATGGGATTTGTCACATCCGACAACTGTCCCCTCCTTTTCCTTTCTGTATTGTCCTTATGGTTAACTTCTTTAACTGAAGTAGTATCATAAAGTTACAGAATTGTGTCTGCTCTCTCTGCTGGTTTCTCTTTATCCTGTAGGTCATGACCCCTCTTCCCCCTTTAAGATATACCTTTTAACAGCTTAACAGCTTTTTGACAGAAGATTCCACACTGCTATCTCCCTCTGTCATAGCTTTAACTTTATTGCGCGTGGACAGTGTTTTTGGGGTACTTGGTGGTATGATATAGATACATGGTGCTTGAATCCTGAAAGACTGCGCAGTGGCATGATAAACATTTACAGGGCTATTCACAAAAGGCTGAAGGGTTTAGAGAAAGCAGGAGAAGTGAACAATCTAGGACAACATAGCTTAACTAGAAAGTGAGCTGAATTGGAGAATTTTTCCAATCAGCTATGTTGTCCTAGATTGTTCACTTCTTCTGTCGTCTCCAAACTCTGCACCCTTTTGTGAATAACCCTACTAATGTAGGGGTAGGGGTTTGTGTGTTAAGAGGTAAATATCTGGTAAAATAAAGTTTAAAAGTAATGATATTCCATTTAACGTCCAAGTATGTATATTGCACACTTCTGTTTCCTGGTTTTGTTTATCATCCTTATTGATCAATTTGTTACTGTGTGGGTTGTAATGAGGTGATTGTTTTGTGAGGTGTTACAATCCCATGTGTGACACACTCTTCCCACTGAAATGCTTACAGGTAGTTCAATGTTAATGGTAGTTAAAGTACTTCATAATGTGAATATCATAATATTTTGTCTTTAGGTCTCATGACAAATCATTCATTTTCTCCCCATCTCATTCACCCACAGTTCATCCCCCAAACAGTTTTATGAACTGAAAACTGGTCCTTTGTTTAAAAAGTTTATATCTAAAAAAAATTGCAGCAACGATACATTCCTTTTTAAAACGTAAGAAGGCAATTAAGCTTGATTATAATACAATATTGCATAGGAAAGACTTTCCAATATTCACCTTATTTAGCTTTAACGAGTAGGGATAAGCTCATGTTCAGTCCAAATTGGAGTTTGTCCAAACCTGGAAGGAAACTGTAATTTCTGACCCAATCAGCTGCAGCCGGGGCATCCCCTGCCCCGCAACTGCATGTAAACAAAGGGGCGGGATGCTGGTGACACCATTGACACCCTTATATTGCAACATGGCTATATTTGTCAATGACATTGACCTAATATGGCCATTACCTATCCTATTGACTGTCCAGCAGTAGGGACCTCTCAGGCTCCAGAAGACTGCACAGCCTGATGCAGAGAGGAATGATCAGCACAGGCACAGACTTCAGTGGTGGATCACCAGTTATCACTTATAGAAGCAGAGCCGGTGAGAGGTATGGATGGCAGACTTACCTGAGGCAATAGCAGTGTCAGAAAGTAATTTTTAAATGGGTGGGGGAGGGGAGTTCACCCATCTGCTGAGCCAAACCTCAAGTCAGATTTAGCTGCGGTATTATTACCACTGCTGTCGACAGCACAACCAACAGCATCCTAGCAACCAATGACCTGGGTGAACGAAAGTGGGCAGAGCCTGATGGGGAAGCTGAGACTAGTTCCACATCAGGTCTGCCCTTCTTGTGATTGATAGCAGAAGGGAGTGGGTGGATTACACCCGCCCACTGCCTTCCACTGTCAACCACAAGGAATTCAGTCTCACAGCTTCCCCATCAGGCTCTCTCGGCCTCCCCTTATGTGGAAACTGAGAGACTAGTACTCCATCAGGTCTGCCCTCCTTGTGATTGACAGTGGACGGCGTCATTTTGTTCACAAAGTTTTAGCCTTTCTGGAATACATCCTATATGTGCATCACTTCAAATGCAGGAAAGGGCACCCCCTGAGCATTTTGCACTTTTAATGATTTACTTGAAAAGGGCTGCTTCCGGCCATGCTGAATTTTTTTTTTTTTTTAAATGCTTTGGTGCAAGTCCACTGGACAGACCGACCTCTCCATGCCCTTTGTTTCATTTTGGTAGGTCCCAATGTTGTTTTTTTACAAAAAAATCACAAGCCAGCAGGGAAATGCCATCTACTGCCAAATGGTATTTTTGTTTCTTTCTCAAAGGTCACTTTTGCGTGTGTACATCTTACAGATGTGCCACTTAACAGACACGTTAAGGGCATCCCCAGGCAAGTTATTTAGAGGAATTTTGTATTTTTAATATTTCACTTTAAACTTTATTAAAAGAGCTGCTTACTGCTGAACTGAATTTGTTTTCAAATTTGCTTACATTGGTACATGTTTCTTTTGTTTAACAATTTGTTGCCTATTAGCCTTGAAAATAGCCAGAATTGATTTTTAAAGACTGTGCTCCCATTGGGGTTCGGATCAATGAGCATTTTGTTGCCACCCCCTGGAAAGTGCCACCCAAGGAAAATGCCTTGTTTGCCTTGCGGTAGATGCACCTCTGGGCAGAGGCATGTTGAGATTTGTAGTTAAAGCACAGCAGGAGGGCCAGAGTTGCCCATCCTATGGGCATCTTCAATGAGTAAGTTTCCAAATTTCGAGATAGATGTACCGGTAGTTATTAAAAGTGGGATAGAAGTTATGGAAATTCAATATACAAATACATCTTTATATTTAGTTTTTGAGCATAGATACCCTTTAATGAAAAAAGATAATGTTGCTACATATTGTTACAATCAGAAGTTTACTCATGCAGAGTTGTAAAATGACGGATCGGATCCGCTTCAACATTGCAGCAATGTAAGCAGATAATGAATCACACTCTTAGCAACTGTGAACAATACAGCTTTTTATGACTGTTGGTGCAGGTCATGGCAATACACTGGAGCATGTAATGAGGCACTGAAAATTAGCTCTCTAGTTTTCTTTGGCACTCTTTCCTCTTAGTGCCTTTTGCTTCACACAGTTATTCTAATTCTAACGGATCTTTTTCCTGTTGTTTTTTCTCTAGTGCCCCACCCTGCTGTTTTTCTGTGGCTTTCCACTTTCCTTACCTCACTGCAGATACATTTTTCTTTCAGCACTTATAATTGTCTTAGATCTGCCTTCTTCACTGGCACTCTTCCTGAACAACATATCTACCCCTATAGTGTTTGCTTCTGGCCAGTCAGGATTTAATGTTCTGTAAAATGGCTGCAAGAGTCCATGCATGAGACGCCGGGCTTTCCACTCTTTCCCTAGCTACTAAGACAAAGAGTGATAGACTACAGCAACCACAACTACGACATACAAAATGATAACATCATCACTCTCTGGAAGTCCATGTCTAAAGCCAGCCAGTTGACAAAACAGACACTGTGTTCCCGAGCTATATGTAAAGCATAAGCACCAAATGGCACTATTGCACATTTATAAAAAGGATGTTTAAAAAAATGCAATTTTATGATATCACACCTCGCATCAGGTGTTTGGATACAGAGAAGCGTAGCGTACAATAATATATATATAGAGATAGATATATATCTATCTCTATATATATAACAAATATATAATATCCCCTCCTTTTGGTGCTGATGTACAATCCGAACCCCGTACTGCCGTGCAGCTCAGCCCTGCGCTCTGTGTTTTGAATTTCGCTTGCAAATCACCACACTGACCGATGAGAAGACCTTCTTAGCAAGAAACACTTCTCATTGGTCATCGCGGTCAGAAGCGCTTCTCATTGGTCAGCGGGGTTGGAAGTGCTTCTCATTGGTTAGTGCGGTCAGGTGAATAAGGTTTAAAAAGCATATAAATAGGGACTCACAAAAAACAATAATGGATCACACAAGCAGGAACTCCTCCACTAAATTGCTCATCTCTGCACCCACTGTGGCTGGGGGTGCAGAGGTGAGCAGGATGAAGAAGTTAACAGTGTTAGAAGAGGGCAGCAAGTTGTGACACTCTTCCAACACTATTAACTTCTACACACTTTTCAATCGCTCTTCTTACATTGTTTACCCCCTACTTTCTTCTAAGCTGCTCACCATGTGCAGCTTACCTCAGAGCAGGACTCAAGCTCTTGCCAATGGAGACACTAATGTATGTGGGTGGTACACGGGTGGAGTCTAAGCTTGGGGCAGGGCAGTACCTTAGCACAGTCCAGACGAGCAGTCCAGCAGACGGCCTCACCCACTAATCTTGGTAACCAATGGACAGGCTTCTCTCCTTCTTCACTGCACAGGGTTGAACACCTATAGGGAAGGACGAGAGGAGTCTATCAACTGGTTTCCATGGCAAGTGAGCAGGACCATCCTCCTTCCCTAGAGGCGGCCCATGCCAGCTCGGCAGTGGCATAACCAGAGTTATGGGCGCCCGGGGCAGAATTTTTTTCCCGCCCTCCCCCTCATTATATAAACATCCAGTGGAACTGTACCCCTCACCCCCAAACATATCTGCTAGGGAACTACAAGTCCAAGCATGCCATCATTGTCCCTGTAACCCCCCCCCCCCAGCCATTATAGAACTAAGAATAGGACATTTACGTTTATCTATGTTTTATTCTATGTTCTACAGTATAATGGCATTGTATTAATTGTGAACTACAGGCGGCCAGTCCAACTGGGACTTGTAGTTCCTGGTAACTGATATGAGGCTGTATTAAAGTACTAGAAATACAATGCCTTTATAATAATTTATTATAAAGGCAAATGCAATGCTTTTATAATAAACTACAACTCAACCTCAATTCAACCTCTGAACAATGTAACCTTTTCATTGCGAACTCAAGATTGCATCACATCAAGGAGCAGAAAAGAGATGTATGGCACACTGGGAATCCGGGAAGTTGTTGAACGTGATGGACAGACAGAAGGCAACACTGACTACATAAAAGGGATTTTTTTTTTTTTTAAGTAAGCTTTGATTGCAATATCAAAAACAGCTCTAGTATGTATTCCTATTACAATGCTGATGTTATAACAGGATAGTACATACTGGGACTTTACAACTCCTTTAAATACAGCACGTAACACTTTGCTTACCTTCTTTAAAACAAATAGAAAAATGAAAGGGGATCTGTATTTGTGTATGTAAAAGTTTTTATTTATACAACTTATTAGTTGGGGGTGTCTGCTCACAAAATATCTAAAAACAATTAATACTTTGAAGAAGCCATACTTAAAGGATACATTTTGCATTTCATGATGTCGGATTGTAAACATTACAAAGTGCTGATAAGACTATGATAAAAGGTACCAATAAATGTCAATAATAACATTTCTATGAATCTTTCCTGTTCCACAATCCTATAAAAAGGTAGCAAATAATAACAAATAAGAAAATCTCCTTATTTCACTGTTTTGTTTATAAGGTAACATGTTCAGTCTAGCATCTCACAACATTTCATTCACAAATCATAGTCAAATCAATTTTCCACTGCTGACTCTTAGCGTAATTCAGATAATAAATAAAAAAATTCATTGAATTTATCTACAAATCGCTAATGCCAGCCAATAACAGCAATCTGTAGCTAGCGATTTGATCGCTAGAGTCTCTGGTGATTTGTCACTGCCACAAGCTAAACTAGTAATAAAACATTGGGTTGGTGTGCTCTGCTACAAATTGCTTTCCTTCAGTGATTTGTAGCTAAGCCTAGAAATACCTAACTAAGCCCATAGAAGGGAATGAGGAGCATTTGTATGATGTATAAAATCTACTACAGTTACCCTGACATTTACAAAGACTTTTTTTTAACATTTCAGGTGAATGACATTTCCCTGTCAGTTTGTTTTTCTTTTTTTTTAAATGCCATTGAATGCCCCCAAAATATATACCAGACCTTAAGAGATGAGTGGACACTGTGAATAAATCACAGATCTGATATCAGCCTTTGTTGTCATTTTACAGACATGCTAAACTTGCCAAGTTACTAGAATGTAAGCTATAATAAATATCTGTAGTAAATCACTAATTTTAAAATAGATATAATAAGAATAAACATTGTATAACATTATAATACATGATCTTCAGCACATTTATTGCAAAATGATCCTCTTAAAATCCATGTAATTATAACATACACCACATGATGGCAGCAAAATCCCAAACCTACATGTTGGTTCCTACTGGATCTGACCACTCTAGCTGACCACTACATCCGCTATATTGGATCTAATGATTATCATATCATGTATTTAAGATGTATGTGTGATTATCAAAAAAAGTATATAAGAGTATGGGAAATTCAATTATTTAGTGGGCTAAACAAACATCAGAGTCTACCTCTTCTCTGGTAGGAGCCAATATGTTTCTTAGATTCGTTCTTTAAAGTGATTTTAAACCTTCCTTTTTTAAAAAATATTTCCTACAAGGAGGCCCACCTTTGCTTGAGACGGTTGCTGTTCTTCTTTAAAAGTTGTTAATTCCTCGTTTTCTAGTGGGTCCCCGCAGCAATCTTTCCACCGCCCCTGTACGGGTGCCACAATCGTTCTAATGGAGGCACCCGTGCGCGCTCGTGCGCGCAGTGGCTGTGTGCGTTCATAGACACACACAGCCCTGTGGCAGGCCACGCCCCTTCTTTCTTTGATTGAAAACAGAAGGAGCCCATGTGTAATTTTCGGCTGGTTTTTGGCATGCTCGGGAGACAAATGCCAAACGGGCCGGTGTGCACACGCGCACACTGCCCGTTCAGCATTGCGGTCATCGGAAGCCCGCCCCTCAGGGGGGCGGGCTTGTGATGATCACAAGTACGATCTGCCTGTCCAAGATGGGCAGATCGTACGTTTTTTTAATTACTTTACAACCATCGCAAGACTAAGGTCTTGTGATGCTTGTAAAGTGTATGGCCACCTTAAGAGTCTTGGGCGGGATGAAATCTCCAGTCCTGGGGCCAGGTGCAGCCAATTGCCAGGCCAGACTGTCCAGGTGGCTGATAACAGCCCTATTAAGAGAGTGGACAGGGAGGAAGAGGCGGTCAGTGGTGCAGGAATGCACGCAGAGCATGGGAGACTGTGTGCATGTGACGCATGAGTCTGGCTGGAGTGGCACATGCGGTGTGTGGGTGAGGCCAGGAGGGTCTGTGGCACACTAGGTGTGTTTGGAAAGGTCGGGAGGACCGTCATCACACAGGGAGGTGTGAAGCTGTTGGGTGTCTGGCCATGAGCAGCCTGAGGCTCTAACCCTGAGGTGGGACGTGATATCGGTGCTGAACCAAATCTTGGATGTTGCTGGAAGATACACCCTGTTTATGTTTGTTTGCTGAAAAGAAGCAATTTATGTTTTACTGTTTGGAAGAGAATAAAGTTGTTATGTTCCAAAACGG
>NW_017310289.1:0-4584 GCF_000935625.1 Nanorana parkeri
TCTCTACATGACCAACGTGTGGGGTGTTCTGGGTCCCTCCCACTTCCTCACCATTAGGAATCTACTTGTGTAGCTCCGCCCATGCCCCCGCCCCGGAGGAGCCGATGTAGTCTGTCTGGGGCACTTGTGTCTAACTCAAGGCCCAGGGGCCGAATCCGTCTCGCAGATACCTCTGAGGGCAACTAGAATGCGGATGCGGCCCACCGTTACATGGAGTTTGGGGGCCCCGCACAGGTCATGGGAGGTTTGGTAACGCCCCCTTTTCTCTCCTCCAGTCATCCTTCACCTCTTCGTCCTCCATGACTTTGATAAGAGCGGATTCCTGGACGGCCTGGAGCTCCTGCGTCTCCTGCGCAGAATCCTCGCCAAACACCTGCAGAGGGACCCGGCGGAGGAATCGGTGAGTTCCATTGGCGGGATCTCCTCCTCCATGCAGCTGTGACACGGGGACTGTGCTGGGGGGGGGCCCCGGGAGCCAATCACATCTCTATATAGAGGGATCAGGACCTCCTTCCTCCTGCTGGGGACCCCTCTAGTGATAGATCTATATAGAGGGATCAGGACCTCCTTCCTCCTGCTGGGGACCCCTCTAGTGATAGATCTATATAGAGGGATCAGGACCTCCTTCCTCCTGCTGGGACCCCTCTAGTGATCTATATAGAGGGATCAGGACCTCCTTCCCCCTGCTGGGGACCCCTCTAGTGATAGATCTATATAGAGGGATCAGGACCTCCAGGATCGGCTCCGGTATGTCATGTGATGAGATGTCATGTGATGTGATGTCATGTGATGTGATGTCATGTGATGAGATGTCATGTGATGTGATGTCACGCGGTGTGAATGTGTCGGGTGAATCTCTGTGTCTCCTGCAGGTGGTGTTTCTGGTGGATGACATTTTGGGGACACGAGACCTGAACCAGGACGGTCTGCTCAGCGCCCAGGAACTTGTCACACCGCCAGTCTCTAAAGCTGAGGACTCGCCTCCTGTTAACGTGGCCCTTCCCATCCCCCCGGGGGCCCGTACCGGAGCCTCACCTTCCGAGGATGATCCTCAATCACAGACTGACACCTCAGAAGACGAGCCAGCTCCTCCATCAGGGACCGCCCAGGAGGAGCCCGCTGCGACCAATCATGAAGCTGCATCAGTGCAGAGAGCCAATGAGAGTGAAGAAGCGGAAGAAGATGACGGAGAGATACAAGTCGCGCAGGAGGAGATGTGAATGTTGTCACCTTCATGTTGTCACCTCCAACGTGATCACCACTATGAAGAGCTTCCCCGTGGGAGGCCACACCCAGTGCCTATTGTGACTGACCAATCAGGGACATTGTTGAAGGAAACCGCTGGCAGGTTATTGGTCATCACCAGAGAAAGGCGCAGCAATAAGCTCCACCCATTGGGACTAAACTTGATGGAAAGATGGCCACACCCCCGCACGGTGACCCCACGCCAAGAACTACCAATGAACTTTGCCCAGAGACCCCGTGTGGTGACAACTGAACGTTTCTGGAGGTCCTCAGCTGTCCTTGGAGGACCTCGGAAATATTTATTATGATGGATAGAACCTCAATAAACGTAATCTTCCTGCCTGGTGTCCCCGGGGTCACTTCTATACACACCGAGACAGGAAATGTCCCCATTGTGGGAGGGGCAGAGACAGACTACTGGGGGGAGGTCTCACCATTGTGGGAGGGGCAGAGAAACCAACCACTGGAGGAGATCTCACCATTGTGGGAGGGGCAGAGACAGACTACTGGGGGGAATCTCACCATTGTGGGAGGGGCAGAGACACCAACTAACAAACATGAGGAAAACTCCCATCATCGCCCTTAACTAATATGGCGGCTTAATAGGTCCATGTTGTTTCTCTCCTCCTGACATGTGACCCATACCGGTGACACACATGGCGGTGAGGGGGGCTTCTGTGGTAAGACTTGGTGCGGATGAAATCAATCATTTTAGTTCTGGGGTCGGCTGACTGTGAACTGTCGGTGCTGCAACCATAGCGCCTCACTCTACTCCGGAGATGCCTGCGTACAATACGAGGGTCCATCCACCATCTGCCGATTGTAAAGACACCATCACCTTGCCGCGGTGGGATAGCGGGCATGTCCAGGTGAGCCATGGAGGTGAGCCATGGAGGTGAGCCATGGAGGTGAGACATGGAGGTGACATGGAGGTGAGCCATGGAGGTGAGCCATGGAGGTGACATGGAGGTGAGCCATGGAGGTGAGACATGGAGGTGAGCCATGGAGGTGACATGGAGGTGACATGGAGGTGAGCCATGGAGGTGACATGGAGGTGAGACATGGAGGTGAGCCATGGAGGTGACATGGAGGTGAGACATGGAGGTGACATGGAGGTGAGACATGGAGGTGAGACATGGAGGTGAGCCATGGAGGTGACATGGAGGTGAGACATGGAGGTGAGACATGGAGGTGAGCCATGGAGGTGACATGGAGGTGAGACATGGAGGTGAGCCATGGAGGTGACATGGAGGTGAGACATGGAGGTGACACATGGAGGTGAGCCATGGAGGTGACATGGAGGTGAGACATGGAGGTGAGACATGGAGGTGACATGGAGGTGAGACATGGAGGTGAGACATGGAGGTGAGCCATGGAGGTGACATGGAGGTGAGACATGGAGGTGAGACATGGAGGTGAGCCATGGAGGTGACATGGAGGTGAGACATGGAGGTGAGCCATGGAGGTGACATGGAGGTGAGACATGGAGGTGACATGGAGGTGAGACATGGAGGTGAGCCATGGAGGTGAGACATGGAGGTGAGCCATGGAGGTGACATGGAGGTGAGAAATGGAGGTGAGCCATGGAGGTGACATGGAGGTGAGACATGGAGGTGAGACATGGAGGTGAGCCATGGAGGTGACATGGAGGTGAGACATGGAGGTGAGCCATGGAGGTGAGCCATGGAGGTGACATGGAGGTGAGACATGGAGGTGAGCCATGGAGGTGACATGGAGGTGAGACATGGAGGTGACATGGAGGTGAGACATGGAGGTGAGCCATGGAGGTGAGATGGAGGTGAGACATGGAGGTGAGACATGGAGGTGAGCCATGGAGGTGACATGGAGGTGAGACATGGAGGTGAGCCATGGAGGTGACATGGAGGTGAGACATGGAGGTGAGCCATGGAGGTGACATGGAGGTGAGACATGGAGGTGAGACATGGAGGTGAGCCATGGAGGTGACATGGAGGTGAGACATGGAGGTGAGCCATGGAGGTGACATGGAGGTGAGACATGGAGGTGACATGGAGGTGAGACATGGAGGTGAGCCATGGAGGTGAGATGGAGGTGAGACATGGAGGTGAGACATGGAGGTGAGCCATGGAGGTGACATGGAGGTGAGACATGGAGGTGAGCCATGGAGGTGACATGGAGGTGAGACATGGAGGTGACATGGAGGTGAGACATGGAGGTGAGCCATGGAGGTGAGATGGAGGTGAGACATGGAGGTGAGACATGGAGGTGAGCCATGGAGGTGACATGGAGGTGAGACATGGAGGTGAGACATGGAGGTGAGACATGGAGGTGACATGGAGGTGAGACATGGAGGTGAGCCATGGAGGTGACATGGAGGTGAGACATGGAGGTGAGCCATGGAGGTGACATGGAGGTGAGACATGGAGGTGAGCCATGGAGGTGAGCCATGGAGGTGACATGGAGGTGACATGGAGGTGAGCCATGGAGGTGACATGGAGGTGAGCCATGGAGGTGAGCCATGGAGGTGAGACATGTACGGTGATGGTCTGGACAGGAAGTTGGGTTGCCGACCTGTCCTGTACAATTCCGCTTGGTGACCAGTGCTTAGGTACTGCTCAGGAACCCGGGACCAGACCAAGACGGGACTAAATGTGGTCTCAGGGTCTGGAGGTCTACTTACCAAAGGATGTCCCAATTCCCTCTGTCAGGTAGACCCTCATCCGGCTGTACCGGTGTGTTCATGTGCCGGGGGCCGTCCTCACACCTCACCGCTTGGGGGATAAAGTCCATTGGGTGCCCATACATACATTGGCATGATCTGACCTCCTCGGGGACCAGGCACCGGGTACGTAGGCATTTATTCTGAGTTCACCAAGAAGAGGGAGCAGACCAGCCTGGTGCAGATGTCCTTGCGGGGGAAGGGAGGGAATTGGCTTCCTATTGTATCTGAGCAGTCCTTCTTCTGAGGGAGGTCCTGGGGCAGTCAGTGGACTTCAGGGATGAACTCATAGAAGGGCAGATATCTCACAGGGAAGGAGAAGAGGGAGATGGAGTGCTCGATCTTCCATGACACGGATAGCAGGGCTCATACAATACTTCCGGTCCTACATGGAAGGAGGGGACCCGGATCACAGGAGGATTCCCAACCCCCCACCTGCGTCTTGTCACCCTAATACATTAGTGACACTCGAGGTCACCTCCTCCTATGGGGCGGTCTGCAGGCAAAGCCCAGAGGGGTCACTGAAGGTGTACAAACAACGAAGTCTGTATAAGAGGCTGGAACCTCCCCTCCGTGTGTGACTCCTCCCCTCCGTGTGTGACTCCTCCCCTCCGTGTGTGACTCCTCCCCTTCTCATCCCA
>NW_017310289.1:4602-12424 GCF_000935625.1 Nanorana parkeri
GCCGTATGTCACCCCCCCTGTGTGTCATGCCCCCCCGTATGTCACCCCCCCGTGTGCCATGTCCTCGTATGGATCCTTCCTCTCTGTGTTAGCAGGAAGCTGCAGAATTGGGGGTTGTGACAGCATGAATGTCTCTGGCACACTACAACTCCCAGCATGTCCCTCCTACTGTCTCTGGCACACTACAACTCCCAGCATGTCCCTCCTACTGTCTCTGGCACACTACAACTCCCAGCATGTCCCTCCTACACTACAAGTCCCAGCCGGATTCCGTCACTCATGTGACATCCCCCATAGACAGCACAGGCGCGCTCTACTCAGTACCCTGCAGGGGCGGCTGTCCACAGGTGAGGTCCAGCTCCTAGAAGTGCCAGATTCTATAAACGGCACCTCGGGGGAGGCAATTACCTGAGGGGGAGGCAATTACCTAAGGGGGAGGCAATTACCTAAGGGGGAGGCAATTACCTGAGGGGGAGGCCAAGGTGGAGGCCCGGCGCACATAGGGGAGTCCTTGGTGTAGCATTGCTGTGACGTGTCAGGGAAGCGATAACGGGACAGCTGTGTTGTGAAAAAAACTTTATTGTAAATCCATTTCTGACATTATCATACAATGATCAGTGTGGTCCAATCAGAGCCTGAGTCTTATAATGGGAACGGTCATGGAACGGTGTATGAGGGACGATGGGGATCTCATAGAAGGATCTGATGGAAGATCCGCACTCAGCCTAGGAGAGGGATTCCTCTGGAGGGTTTTGGCCAATGATGGAGAACTCTGGGCTTGTGATTGGATGGAAGAGATTTGGGGCCACAGAGCTGATTTTCTGGCAGATTGAAGTCCAGGCTGTGCGCGCTGTGGCCCTTCCATCCGATCTCCTCTAATATGGAGTCCTGTCTCGGGGCCTCCTACTGGCTGGTGACAGGTCAGAGTCGTGTGTACACCGCGCTTTCCATAATGTCGCCCCCACCGGGGCCCCAACTCCGCACCTTCCAGGAACACGGATCATAATGGAGGAGAAACAAGTCATTAGAGGACCTCAGTGCTGAGACTCTAAAAGCTGCACCCCATGACCTGTGACCTCCCCATGTGGGTGCTTCAGGCTCTCCTCCTCCTCCCCCCCGATTGGCTCTTTGTTCTGGGGGGAAGGGCGGGGCGGAGCTCTGATCATGAGACGATCCCGTCATAGCCTTGTATGCCGCACTTCTTGCCCGCTATACGACAGCCGAAGGTGAGAGCTTCCTCCATAGACTGACCTGAGGACAGAAAGGTCGCAGTGACACCTCCACCAATCACAACCCTCTCAGATAAATAACAGAGAACTGAAAACAAAGGCCGGATAGTGAAGGGGAAGACACTGGTCATGTGACCCGGTAGTGAAGGAGAAGACACTGGTCATGTGACCCGGTAGTGAAGGAGAAGACACTGGTCATGTGACCCGGTAGTGAAGGGGAAGACACTGGTCATGTGACCCGGTAGTGAAGGGGAAGACACTGGTCATGTGACACGGCAGTGAAGGGGAAGACACTGGTCATGTGACCCGGCAGTGAAGGGGCGGACACTGGTCATGTGACCCGGTAGTGAAGGGGCAGACACTGGTCATGTGACCCGGTAGTGAAGGGGAAGACATTGGACATGTGACCTGGTAGTGAAGCGGAAGACACTGGTCATGTGACCCGGTAGTGAAGGGGAAGACATTGGACATGTGACCCGGTAGTGAAGGGGAAGACACTGGTCATGTGACCCGGTAGTGAAGGGGAAGACATTGGACATGTGACCCGGTAGTGAAGGGGAAGACACTGGTCATGTGACCCGGTAGTGAAGGGGAAGACATTGGACATGTGACCCGGTAGTGAAGGGGAAGACACTGGTCATGTGACCCGGTAGTGAAGGGGAAGACACTGGTCATGTGACCCGGTAGTGAAGGGGAAGACACTGGTCATGTGACCCGGTAGTGAAGGGGAAGACACTGGTCATGTGACCCGGTAGTGAAGGGGAAGACACTGGTCATGTGACCCGGTAGTGAAGGGGAAGACACTGGTCATGTGACCCGGTAGTGAAGGGGAAGACACTGGTCATGTGACCCGGTAGTGAAGGGGAAGACACTGGTCATGTGACCCGGTAGTGAAGGGGAAGACACTGGTCATGTGACCCGGTAGTGAAGGGGAAGACACTGGTCATGTGACCCGGTAGTGAAGGGGAAGACACTGGTCATGTGACCCGGTAGTGAAGGGGAAGACACTGGTCATGTGACCCGGTAGTGAAGGGGAAGACACTGGTCATGTGACCCGGTAGTGAAGGGGAAGACACTGGTCATGTGACCCGGTAGTGAAGGGGAAGACACTGGTCATGTGACCCGGTAGTGAAGGGGAAGACACTGGTCATGTGACCCGGTAGTGAAGGGGAAGACACTGGTCATGTGACCCGGTAGTGAAGGGGAAGACACTGGTCATGTGACCCGGTAGTGAAGGGGAAGACACTGGTCATGTGACCCGGTAGTGAAGGGGAAGACACTGGTCATGTGACCCGGTAGTGAAGGGGAAGACACTGGTCATGTGACCCGGTAGTGAAGGGGAAGACACTGGTCATGTGACCCGGTAGTGAAGGGGAAGACACTGGTCATGTGACCCGGTAGTGAAGGGGAAGACACTGGTCATGTGACCCGGCAGTGAAGGGGAAGACACTGGTCATGTGACCCGGTAGTGAAGGGGCAGACACTGGTCATGTGACCCGGTAGTGAAGGGGAAGACACTGGTCATGTGACCCGGTAGTGAAGGGGAAGACACTGGTCATGTGACCCGGTAGTGAAGGGGAAGACACTGGTCATGTGACCCGGTAGTGAAGGGGAAGACACTGGTCATGTGACCCGGTAGTGAAGGGGAAGACACTGGTCATGTGACCCGGTAGTGAAGGGGAAGACACTGGTCATGTGACCCGGTAGTGAAGGGGAAGACACTGGTCATGTGACCCGGTAGTGAAGGGGAAGACACTGGTCATGTGACCCGGTAGTGAAGGGGAAGACACTGGTCATGTGACCCGGTAGTGAAGGGGAAGACACTGGTCATGTGACCCGGTAGTGAAGGAGAAGACACTGGTCATGTGACCCGCTAGTGAAGGGGAAGACACTGGTCATGTGACCCGGTAGTGAAGGGGAAGACACTGGTCATGTGACCCGGTAGTGAAGGGGAAGACATTGGACATGTGACCCGGTAGTGAAGGGGCAGACATTGGTCATGTGACCCGGTAGTGAAGAGGAAGACACTGGTCATGTAACCCGGGTAGTGAAGATTTGGTCATGTGACCCGGTAGTGAAGGGACAGACATTGGTTATGTGACCCGGTAGTGAAGGGGAAGACATTGGACATGTGACCCGGTAGTGAAGGGGAAGACATTGGACATGTAACCCGGGTAGTGAAGAGGAAGACACTGGTCATGTGACCCGGTAGTGAAGGGGCAGACATTGGTCATGTGACCCGGTAGTGAAGGGGAAGACATTGGACATGTGACCCGGTAGTGAAGATTTGGTCATGTGACCCGGTAGTGAAGGGACAGACACTGGTCATGTGACCCGGTAGTGAAGGGACAGACACTGGTCATGTGACCCGGTAGTGAAGGGACAGACATTGGACATGTGACCCGGGTAGTGAAGATTTGTGGGAATGTATGTTGGGTGACCATTGTGCCATAACTGAGAGCCGGTACTGACCGGCTGAGCCGTGTACTTACCTTTAGACAAAGCACATATGACGGAGGCGTTGAACGTGTCACCAGCACCTAGAGTGTCCACAATGGCGTCAGGGGGGAAGGCCGGGGAATGGATGACTTGTCCCTCTGGACCCACCGCATGTGCTCCTTGCTCAGCCCAGGCACATACCAGGTAAGCCCTGCACAGAGAGAGAGAGAGAGAGAGGATGACGGACGTATGTCCATCACAATGAAGAGAGGGGGCTGGGATCCAATGAGAGCGGAGGGGGCTGGGATCCAATGAGAGCGGAGGGGGCTGGGATCCAAGGGGAGGAATAAGCACTTACCCCTGCTGCACCCGGGGGTATAGACCCAAAACTGCCTCCGCTGCAGAATTGAAGCCCAAATACCTGGCCACATCTTTACTGACAAACACCTGCGGAGACAGAGGACCTGTCACCAATCACTGCACAGACATGTATTCTATATCATAAAGACTCCGCCCCTCATTTCTATGGGCTCCTCCCCTTTACCTGTATACAATGGTAAGGTATATCCTGGATGATAGACTCCTCCCCTTTACCTGTATGAAATGGTAAGGTATATCCTGGATGATAGACTCCTCCCCTTTACCTGTATACAATGGTAAGGTATATCCTGGATGATAGACTCCTCCCCTTTACCTGTATACACTGGTAAGGTATATCCTGGATGATAGACTCCTCCCCTTTACCTGTATACAATGGTAAGGTATATCCTGGATGATACAGACTCCTCCCCTTTACCTGTATACACTGGTTAGGTATATCCGGGATGACACAGACTCCTCCCCTTTACCTGTATACACTGGTTAGGTATATCCGGGATGATACAGACTCCTCCCCTTTACCTGTATACACTGGTTAGGTATATCCTGGATGATACAGACTCCTCCCCTTTACCTGTATACACTGGTTAGGTATATCCTGGATGATACAGACTCCTCCCCTTTACCTGTATACACTGGTTAGGTATATCCGGGATGATACAGACTCCTCCCCTTTACCTGTATACACTGGTTAGGTATATCCGGGATGATACAGACTCCTCCCCTTTACCTGTATACACTGGTTAGGTATATCCGGGATGATACAGACTCCTCCCCTTTACCTGTATACACTGGTTAGGTATATCCGGGATGATACAGACTCCTCCCCTTTACCTGTATACACTGGTTAGGTATATCCGGGATGATACAGACTCCTCCCCTTTACCTGTATACACTGGTTAGGTATATCCGGGATGATACAGACTCCTCCCCTTTACCTGTATACACTGGTTAGGTATATCCGGGATGATACAGACTCCTCCCCTTTACCTGTATACACTGGTTAGGTATATCCGGGATGATACAGACTCCTCCCCTTTACCTGTATACACTGGTTAGGTATATCCGGGATGATACAGACTCCTCCCCTTTACCTGTATACACTGGTTAGGTATATCCTGGATGATACAGCCTCCTCCCCTTTACCTGTATACAATGGTTAGGTATATCCGGGATGATACAGACTCCTCCCCTTTACCTGTATACAATGGTGAGGTATATCCTGGATGACACAGACTCCTCCCCTTTACCTGTATACACTGGTAAGGTATATCCTGGATGATACAGACTCCTCCCCTTTACCTGTATACACTGGTTAGGTATATCCGGGATGACACAGACTCCTCCCCTTTACCTGTATACACTGGTAAGGTATATCCGGGATGTCAGTATAATGATCTCCTCACCAGATCACCGTGTTGGAAAAGTTGGAATAGTTCCTCTCGTTGTTTCTCGATCTCCACGGAGATTCTGATTCGCTGGTCGGGGGGACATTTCTTGTTGTGATCTTCCACCCGTCCAATCATCTTCACCTGCTCACCGGCGTTCCGGCCCTGAGAGACATATTATACCACGTCACCGGCACAGCTCCACCATCACCCCCCATGTGTGCCGAACTCCTCCGGCCATGTCACCGGCACAGCTCCACCATCACCCCCCATGTGTGCCGAACTCCTCCGGCCACGTCACCGGCACAACTCCACCGTCACCCCCCATGTGTGCCGAACTCCTCCGGCCATGTCACCGGCACAGCTCCACCGTCACCCCCCATGTGTGCCGAACTCCTCCGGCCACGTCACCGGCACAGCTCCACCGTCACCCCCCATGTGTGCCGAACTCCTCCGGCCACGTCACCGGCACAGCTCCACCGTCACCCCCCATGTGTGCCGAACTCCTCCGGCCACGTCACCGGCACAGCTCCACCGTCACCCCCCATGTGTGCCGAACTCCTCCGGCCACGTCACCGGCACAGCTCCACCATCACCCCCCATGTGTGCCGAACTCCTCCGGCCACGTCACCGGCACAGCTCCACCATCACCCCCCATGTGTGCCGAACTCCTCCGGCCATGTCACCGGCACAGCTCCACCATCACCCCCCATGTGTGCCGAACTCCTCCGGCCACGTCACCGGCACAGCTCCACCATCACCCCCCATGTGTGCCGAACTCCTCCGGCCATGTCACCGGCACAGCTCCACCATCACCCCCCATGTGTGCCGAACTCCTCCGGCCATGTCACCGGCACAGCTCCACCATCACCCCCCATGTGTGCCGAACTCCTCCGGCCATGTCACCGGCACAGCTCCACCGTCACCCCCCATGTGTGCCGAACTCCTCCGGCCATGTCACCGGCACAGCTCCACCGTCACCCCCCATGTGTGCCGAACTCCTCCGGCCATGTCACCGGCACAGCTCCACCGTCACCCCCCATGTGTGCCGAGCTCCTCCGGCCATGTCACCGGCACAGCTCCACCGTCACCCCCCATGTGTGCCGAGCTCCTCCGGCCATGTCACCGGCACAGCTCCACCGTCACCCCCCATGTGTGCCGAGCTCCTCCGGCCATGTCACCGGCACAGCTCCACCGTCACCCCCCATGTGTGCCGAGCTCCTCCGGCCATGTCACCGGCACAGCTCCACCGTCACCCCCCATGTACGGCTTGTATAATGATCGGCTCCTCCGCCGGTTTCTCTCACCTCCCAGTGAATCCACTTGTACGAGGACAGGTCCACTTTCTGGAAGTCTTCTGCGGTAACATCTGGAAGGTTCCTGCGGGCTCGGAGAGAAGGAACGAGGTATAAAAATGGGCGTGGCCTAAAAACAGGAGCGTCCCTAACCAAAACACGGACAGATCACCGAATGTTACCGGAGCACTGAAGGTGGGGGGAGGGTTCTACGTCTCATCTCCGTGTCCTTCTACAGGATCAGCCGGCCAATGCCCCAGCCAAGGAGGTACGGTCCTGCCCTGCGGTCCTACGCTTCTGATGTAATAATAATGATAAGCTTCTCCCACACACACTCAGATCCTCCCACACGCACTCAGATCCTCCCACACGCACTCAGATCCTCCCACACGCACTCAGCTCCTCCCACACGCACTCAGCTCCTCCCACACACAATTCTCTCCATAGAACATACACAGTGTAGCGGATACTTTGTATCTCCGGGAATTAATTGTTCCGTGGTTTCTTCGCTCTGCCACATAATGAGATGTGTCTGCAGTTCTCCCGGGATTACAGCGGCCTATCGGAGTGCCATAGGAAGATGCGTTGTCACCGGATATTTACCCTGAAGGATCATGGGAATGGACTTCACCCGGACAGTCCGGTATTCTAGTCTTGTGTCCGGGTGTCAGGTGGCTGAATCCGGGACACTGACAGCAAGCACGGGACCGCAGAGCTCCTCCTCCGGCTCCTTCCTGACACCACACTGCCCGCCTCCGGTGAGACCCCGCCCCCCCACACACAGCACTCCTGAGAGCCCGCAAAGCCCACCTTCCATCCTCCTCCTCACCACACTCGGCTTTACTCATTCTGCATCACATCAGCCGAGGGCCACATAGAGGGCCACACATAGAGGGCCACACATCGGAGATGTACAGATATTATGGGATGGAATACAGAAACGAGGTTCATGTTCCTTACGTGTCATAGAGCGTGACGGTGCGAGAACCGGCGGTGACATTAACCAGGCAACAGGCACACGGGGTGTCCCCCCGGCTCTGCCAGCGCACACCGGAGGCATCAATGTTCCTCTTGCGGAAATCTGAAATTATGT
>NW_017310289.1:13164-14263 GCF_000935625.1 Nanorana parkeri
CCTCCCAGTGAATCCACTTGTACGAGGACAGGTCCACTTTCTGGAAGTCTTCTGCGGTAACATCTGGAAGGTTCCTGCGGGCTCGGAGAGAAGGAACGAGGTATAAAAATGGGCGTGGCCTAAAAACAGGAGCGTCCCTAACCAAAACACGGACAGATCACCGAATGTTACCGGAGCACTGAAGGTGGGGGGAGGGTTCTACGTCTCATCTCCGTGTCCTTCTACAGGATCAGCCGGCCAATGCCCCAGCCAAGGAGGTACGGTCCTGCCCTGCGGTCCTACGCTTCTGATGTAATAATAATGATAAGCTTCTCCCACACACACTCAGATCCTCCCACACGCACTCAGATCCTCCCACACGCACTCAGATCCTCCCACACGCACTCAGCTCCTCCCACACGCACTCAGCTCCTCCCACACACAATTCTCTCCATAGAACATACACAGTGTAGCGGATACTTTGTATCTCCGGGAATTAATTGTTCCGTGGTTTCTTCGCTCTGCCACATAATGAGATGTGTCTGCAGTTCTCCCGGGATTACAGCGGCCTATCGGAGTGCCATAGGAAGATGCGTTGTCACCGGATATTTACCCTGAAGGATCATGGGAATGGACTTCACCCGGACAGTCCGGTATTCTAGTCTTGTGTCCGGGTGTCAGGTGGCTGAATCCGGGACACTGACAGCAAGCACGGGACCGCAGAGCTCCTCCTCCGGCTCCTTCCTGACACCACACTGCCCGCCTCCGGTGAGACCCCGCCCCCCCACACACAGCACTCCTGAGAGCCCGCAAAGCCCACCTTCCATCCTCCTCCTCACCACACTCGGCTTTACTCATTCTGCATCACATCAGCCGAGGGCCACATAGAGGGCCACACATAGAGGGCCACACATCGGAGATGTACAGATATTATGGGATGGAATACAGAAACGAGGTTCATGTTCCTTACGTGTCATAGAGCGTGACGGTGCGAGAACCGGCGGTGACATTAACCAGGCAACAGGCACACGGGGTGTCCCCCCGGCTCTGCCAGCGCACACCGGAGGCATCAATGTTCCTCTTGCGGAAATCTGAAATTATGTATCTATGGGGGAGGGGG
>NW_017310289.1:14387-16845 GCF_000935625.1 Nanorana parkeri
GTGGATATAGGCAAAATCTACAGAAGACAGGTGATTGGTGGAGAGAGAAGGGGGCGGAGCAAGCTTTACTGTCAGGAGATTTATTTGGTGTACGTCTCACTGGTGTTGAGTCTCGGCATCTCCAGGTGGGGGGGGGCGGCACTCCATCATAAGATACCAACAGATGTCATTCAATTCTGCTGCACCTCACCTGTATGTACCTCACACCTGTATGTACCTCACACCTGTATGTACCTCACCTGTAACCTCACACCTGTATGTACCTAACACCTGTAACCTCACACCTGTATGTACCTCACCTGTAACCTCACACCTGTATGTACCTAACACCTGTATGTACCTAACACCTGTAACCTCACCTGTATGTACCTCACACCTGTATGTACCTCACCTGTAACCTCACACCTGTATGTACCTCACACCTGTATGTACCTCACACCTGTATGTACCTCACCTGTAACCTCACACCTGTATGTACCTCACACTAGAGCTGCAGCTAACGATTATTTTCAAAATCGATTAGTTAGCCGATTATTAAGTTCGATTAATCGGATAAACAATAAAATAAAGTTTAAAAAATGTCTCCAGTGATGGGACTAGTAGTTTGTAGTGAGGTTGTAGTCCATCACAGGAGCGAGCCGGGAGCGAGCCGGGAGCGGTGGAAGTAAGAAAGATAGTGTGGTGTGCAATATAGTGACATGGAAAGTGTAACATTATACAGCAATGCATGCAGAATGGCACCGGCTATAGAGGACTACAAATCCCAGCAATAGTATATTATAGCTGGCGGTATTCTGCATTGCGCTGTATAATGTATTATTGCTGGGACTTGTAGTCCTCTATACAGTGCAATGAAGAATATCACCAGCTACAGAGGAGAACAAATCACAGCAATACATTATACATACAGCATACAATGTATTGCTGGGATTTGTATTTCTATGTATAATGTACAGCACAGTGTACCATCAGCTATAGAGGACTACAAATCCCAGCAATACATGATAGAGCACCATGTGGGGGAGGAGTGTAGGCTTACCTGAGCAGTCTTCCAGCAACTTGCTTCTGAGATCGGACCTGTCTATCAGCGGCTGTCATCCCCCCCCCACCCCTGCTCCTCCTTACTACATCTCCCCGCGTGCCTTGCCGATCGTGGATGGGCAGGAAATGTGAGGTGGGGAGGAGGTGCGGAGCGTGGATGCGAGCGGGTCTGGCAGCGGCGAGCGTGAGGTGGGGAGGAGGTGCGGCGCACAGCGTGTGGAGCTGTGAACAAGGCCAACTGATCGGAAGCCGATTAATCGATTATTGAAAAAGTTGACAACTTTTTCAATAATCGATTATAATCGATTATGTCGATTAGTTGTTGCAGCCCTACCTCACACCTGTATGTACCTCACCTGTAACCTCACACCTGTATGTACCTCACACCTGTATGTACCTCACCTGTAACCTCACACCTGTATGTACCTCACCTGTAACCTCACACCTGTATGTGCCTCACACCTGTATGTACCTCACCTGTAACCTCACACCTGTATGTACCTCACCTGTAACCTCACACCTGTATGTACCTCACACCTGTATGTACCTCACCTGTAACCTCACACCTGTATGTACCTCACCTGTAACCTCACACCTGTATGTGCCTCACACCTGTATGTACCTCACACCTGTATGTACCTCACACCTGTATGCACCTCACACCTGTATGCACCTCACCTGTAACCTCACACCTGTATGTACCTCACACCTGTATGTACCTCACACCTGTATGTACCTCACACCTGTATGAACCTCACACCTGTATGTACCTCACACCTGTATGTACCTCACACCTGTATGTACCTCACACCTGTATGTACCTCACACCTGTATGTACCTCACACCTGTATGTACCTCACACCTGTATGTACCTCACACCTGTACATGTCACCTATAGCACACGCCTGTATACACCTCACTGATATACCTCATCTCTACCTTACACCTGTATGCACCTCACCTGTACATGTCACCTATGGCACACGTCACCTAAAGCCTGTATGCACTGTACCTCACACCTGTATACACCTCACTGATATACCTCATCTCTACCTCACACCTGTATACACCCGACCTTACCTGTACACACCAAACACCTGCAAATACCTCATCTATATTTCACAATGGCCCACACCTGTACCTCATACCTGTCAACACTCCACTTTTACCTCACACATGTACCATACACCTGTACATACCTGACCTGTACCTTACCTGTACTCACCTCACTCATACCTGTACATACCTGACCTGTACCTTACCTGTACTCACCTCACTCATACCTGTATGCACCTAGCCCGTACCTCCCTTGTACCCGTCACCAGTACACACCTGTTCAGGTGGAGAATGGTTCGGCTCCCGCTGTTAATGTTGCTGATGACAACGGAAGTGGGGAATGAAGAGTCGCGGTGACGGA
>NW_017310289.1:16863-17305 GCF_000935625.1 Nanorana parkeri
GAAGACAAATTTTCACAGAAAACATTGTAACAGATTCCAGAGACACCGGGAAGATTATAACCAAAACTATAGAACGGCATTCAGGGAGCGAGCGAGAGTCCAACCAACACCGAGACCTCATACAGGAGAAGGTGGAAGATCGGGAATAAAGAGGAGGAGACGGGCTGCAGTGGGGCGGGTCACTAACCTAGAACAAGTATGCAGATTAGGAATTGTGATTTCACTTGCAGCATGCTTCTTCTGGGCCACGCCATTAGTATTTCCTTCCAGGTGTCAGCGGGAGCCGCCCTCGTATGTATCTCAGTGCAGGATTCCCTGAGATTGGGGTTCATACCTGTGCAGGTTCCTCCTCCCCCAGAAGGAAGTCTTCCGATTGGCTATTTTATGGAACCAATATTGGGATATTTCCAGATGAAATCTGCCCCCTCCCCCCCCCCCCCCC
>NW_017310289.1:18334-20004 GCF_000935625.1 Nanorana parkeri
CCCCCCCCCCCCCCCCCCGACATTATGAGGGGCGCCCACCATTCGCGCCGAATGCAGCTAAGAATGAATCAGAGGCAGTGGGAACACCTCACGTTGGGAGGAACCTCCAGGCTGGGAATCATGGTGGGCGGATCTCGGTGCCGGAGACCCCGGGAGGTACAGGGAGTAAAGCAGTCCTCTCCACCCATACATGGACCCCCGAGCGACCTCCACTTCTATCGGACTACAAATCCGACTATGCTCAGTACTAAGTCCCGCCTCTTTCCTCCTCCCATATAATTAGGACCTGGTGACAGGATGAGGTCATGTGACTGATGGGTAGCATTCGCAGTGATTGGCTTGGCAGTGGGTGGAGTCAGTCAGGACAATGATCTCACAGGACAGTAGAGCGTTGCAGACAGAAGAGTTTATGAATGTATAGCGGAGAGAGAGCACAACAACTTACAACATGAGCATGACTCTTCCTACATAGACTCCTCCCCCACTGTAAATATGACTCCTCCCATTTCCTACACTGCTCCCACACAAACCCCACCCCTGCCTTACAGACCCCTCCCCTTCCCTCCACCCCTCCCAAACCCACCCTGCCTTCTACAAACCCCACCCCTGCCTTACAGACCCCTCCCCTTCCCTCCAAAAAAAAAACCTTTGAGTGAGCCGCCTCTTGCTGTGATAGGTGCGTGTCAGGTCACATGGTGTGGAGGAAGAATATAGAGCCGGGAAGTTCGGATCTTTGAAATTAATCGGATCTTCGGGTCACTTGCTGAGTCGCTGACAAGGAGAAGCTCGGGAGCCGCCTGACCCTTCATAGAAGATCCCAATCAGAGGACTCGGAGTCAGAGAGGGGGGGGGCTGTACCTGTAACATATAAATCTCCCTGAGAAGACAATCTGATCCTAAAGGGTTAAACCATCAAAGTGATCAATGAGGATCTCCTCCAATCCAAACTCTCTCCCTCATCACTGCCGCCGCCGGCTCATTGGCTCCGTGTGTCCCGCAGCCGACTCCTATGATTCCTAAACTCAGAGCTGTTGGTTCACAGATGTGATTGGTTGCAGGGGTGGGGCTGGCAGAAGCCTGGCTCTCTGATTGGTTGCAAGGGCGGGGCTGGCAGAAGCCTGGCTCTCTGATTGGTTGCAGGGGCGGGGCTGGCAGAAGCCTGGCTCTCTGATTGGTTGCAAGGGCGGGGCTGGCAGAAGCCTGGCTCTCACTCTAGGATCATATTACAAGAGCGGCTCTCTGCTATACATTCCACACGGATCGGCTCACTCAGGTGAATCGACTCCTCCAGCTCACTGAAAAGAACTACGCAGCTCTAATCCCATAATAATAGGGATCGCGGGGACACTGGCGGCAGGGGAATGAGGACGCTGATCCCGGTCACCACATTCACCGAGCGGAGGGAACCCTGATCCTGAAATTTGAATATCCGGCTTGTGTCCCCGCGATCCCTATTATGATGATCCTTACTCTTCCTTCCTCGGGGATGACGATACAATGTATACATCTGATTGTCTCACCTTCTCCCCCTCCATGTCCCTGGCCTCTATGCTTGGTGACAGGTTCTCTTTGAATCCTCCCGCACTCCGTACTGGTATGTCCCGGTACATCCGCCCTGATGAAGGGCCCCGAGTGGCCCCGAAACGTTGCAATGTGACAAGATGATCACT
>NW_017310289.1:22821-25067 GCF_000935625.1 Nanorana parkeri
ACTCCATTGGTGTCTCTTCCTGTTGTGTCACATGGTCCTTTGAGTGAGCCGCCTCTTGCTGTGATAGGTGCGTGTCAGGTCACATGGTGTGGAGGAAGAATATAGAGCCGGGAAGTTCGGATCTTTGAAATTAATCGGATCTCTGGGTCACTTGCTGAGTCGCTGACAAGGAGAAGCTCGGGAGCCGCCTGACCCTTCATAGAAGATCCCAATCAGAGGACTCGGAGTCAGAGAGGGGGGGGGCTGTACCTGTAACATATAAATCTCCCTGAGAAGACAATCTGATCCTAAAGGGTTAAACCATCAAAGTGATCAATGAGGATCTCCTCCAATCCAAACTCTCTCCCTCATCACTGCCGCCGCCGGCTCATTGGCTCCGTGTGTCCCGCAGCCGACTCCTATGATTCCTAAACTCAGAGCTGTTGGTTCACAGATGTGATTGGTTGCAGGGGTGGGGCTGGCAGAAGCCTGGCTCTCTGATTGGTTGCAAGGGCGGGGCTGGCAGAAGCCTGGCTCTCTGATTGGTTGCAAGGGCGGGGCTGGCAGAAGCCTGGCTCTCACTCTAGGATCATATTACAAGAGCGGCTCTCTGCTATACATTCCACACGGATCGGCTCACTCAGGTGAATCGACTCCTCCAGCTCACTGAAAAGAACTACGCAGCTCTAATCCCATAATAATAGGGATCGCGGGGACACTGGCGGCAGGGGAATGAGGACGCTGATCCCGGTCACCACATTCACCGAGCGGAGGGAACCCTGATCCTGAAATTTGAATATCCGGCTTGTGTCCCCGCGATCCCTATTATGATGATCCTTACTCTTCCTTCCTCGGGGATGACGATACAATGTATACATCTGATTGTCTCACCTTCTCCCCCTCCATGTCCCTGGCCTCTATGCTTGGTGACAGGTTCTCTTTGAATCCTCCCGCACTCCGTACTGGTATGTCCCGGTACATCCGCCCTGATGAAGGGCCCCGAGTGGCCCCGAAACGTTGCAATGTGACAAGATGATCACTACACACCAGGAGGCTAACCCCAACCCAGACCCTAACCTCATCCCAACCCGTAACTCAAACCCTACCCTCTCCCTTAACCCTCAATACTAACCTTGTCCCTTACCATCATTGGCTATAAACCCTGGCCCTTCAACCTTACCCTCTCGCTAACCCTAACCCTAACCCCAACCCTAACTAATGCTACCTTAACCATCGCTAACCCCAACCCTAACCTCATCCCAACCCATAATCATAACTCAAACCCTACCCTCTCCCTTAACCCTCAATACTAACCTTGTCCCTTACCATCATTGGCTATAAACCCTAACCCTTCAACCTTACCCTCTCGCTAACCCTAATGCCTAACCTAACCCTAACCCCAACCCTAACTAATGCTACCTTAACCATCGCTAACCCTACCCTCTCCCTTAACCCTCAATACTAACCTTGATCCTTACCATCATTGGCTCTGAACCCTGGCCCTTACTCTATTCCTGAGCTCTAACCCCAACCTTTCACCCTTACCCCTCCCTAACCCTCCCTAACCATAGCCCTAAACCCAAATTCTAAACCCCACCTTTAACCCTTACCCTCTTGCTAACCTAAGCCAAAGCGAACCGCTAAATCAAAATCTCACCCTAACCCTGACCCTAATCCTGAACCCTGATCCCCACCCTTAACCCTAACCCTGACCCTAATCCTGAACCCTGATCCCCACCCTTAACCATTAACCCTTACCCTCTTGCTAACCTAAGCCAAAGCGAACCGCTAACCCAAACCCTAACCCTAACCCTGACCCTAATCCTGAACCCTGATCCCCACCCTTAACCCTAACCCTGACCCTAATCCTGAACCCTGATCCCCACCCTTAACCCTAACCCTGACATAACCTTCCCGCCACCCGTAATCATAACTAACAGCCTATCCTCTCCATTAACCCTAACCCTCAATCCTAACCCTGATCCCCACCCTTAACCCTAACCCTCTTGCTCACCCTAACCATCACCAACCCAAAACCTAACCCTAACCCAGACACTAACTGCTAACATTAAACCCTAACCTTAACCCAACCCTACCCGCTCCCTTAGCACCAACCTTGATCCTTACCCTTACCCATACCCTCATTGACTTTAAACCCTAACCTTAACCCAAGCCCCCCGACCGCACGTCCCTGGTGGATGGATGTCCAAACTGCCCTCCAGCGTAGGGTATTCTGTCTTGCTCCTTGTGTAGAATGGGGCATTGTG
>NW_017310290.1:0-11101 GCF_000935625.1 Nanorana parkeri
CTCTCCTGTAATCTCCTCTCCTGTAATCTCCCCTCTCCTGTCATCTCCTCTCCTGTAATCTCCCCTCTCTTGTAATCTCCTCTCCTGTAATCTCCCCTCTCCTGTAATCTCCTCTCCTGTAATCTCCCCTCTCCTGTAATCTCCTCTCCTGTAATCTCCTCTTCTGTAATCTCCCCTCTCCTGTAATCTCCTCTCTCCAGTAATCTCCTCTCCTGTAATCTCCTCTCTCCAGTAATCTCCTCTCCTGTACTCTCCTCTCCTGTAATCTCCCCTCTCTCCTGTAATCTCCCCTCTCCTGTAATCTCCTCTCTCCAGTAATCTCCTCTCCTGTAATCTCCTCTCTCCAGTAATCTCCTCTCCTGTAATCTCCTCTCCTGTAATCTCCCCTCTCTCCTGTAATCTGCTCTTTCCTGTAATCTCATCTCTGGTAATCTCCTCTCTCCTGTAATCTCCTCTCCAGTAATCTCCTCTCCAGTAATCTCCTCTCCTGTAATCTCCTCTCTCCTGTAATCTCCCCTCTCTCCTGTAATCTGCTCTCTCCTGTAATCTCATCTCTGGTAATCTCCTCTCATGTAATCTCCAGTACTCTTCTTTCTCCTGTTATCTCCTCTCTCCAGTAATCTCCTCTCTCTGGTAATCTACTCTCTCCTGTAATCTCCCCTCTCTCCTGTAATCTGCTCTCTCCTGTAATCTCATCTCTGGTAATCTCCTCTCATGTAATCTCCTCTCTCCAGTAATCTCCTCTCTCTGGTAATCTACTCTCTCCTGTAATCTCCTCTCCGGTAATCTCCTCTCTCTTGTAATCTCCTCTCTCGTAATCTCCTCTCATGTAATCTCCTCTCTCCAGTAATCTCCTCTCTCTGGTAATCTACTCTCTCCTGTAATCTCCTCTCCGGTAATCTCCTCTCTCTTGTAATCTCCTCTCTCCTGTAATCTCCTCTCTCCTGTAATCTGCTCTCTCCTGTAATCTCCTCTCTGGTAATCTCCTCTCATGTAATCTCCTCTCATGTAATCTCTTCTCTCCTCTCCTGGAACCAACATGTCATTTTATGCTACTCTGAGAATTCTCTTTCCTAAAAGTGCAATGTCAAGGTATGTAAAATCTGCTGTACATGGGCAGAGGGTTAAGGACCCCCCCCCCCAGGCTTACTCAGAATAGTCCTCTCTTCAATATAAAGTACTTGGCATTGCACCTTTAAGATTCCGGAGAGGGAGTAACCTAACCCAGAGTATAATGGAATTCCTAGAATTGGCTTCGGGAAATGTGAAACTTCAGTTCCAAGAATCCCCAGCCTGTCAACCAGTCCTGTCCGTGTTTGTATAGAGCTATAGGTTACAACAGGAACGCTGTCTGCCCATATAGAGAGGCGGGTCCCCCAATCACTGTCCTTCATCTGCACTACATATAATTATATTACTGCTGTACAGAGAATTTTACTGACCGCCTCCCTGCAACGGCTTGTAACTGGGGCATTGCAGATGACGCTGGAGAACGATTTGCTCCAATGGTAGATGGTCTTTAACTTCTGCATCTGAAGGAAATATTGTGTAACTACATTATGTACTACAAAGACCAGAAACCATACACGCAGACTGCAGGCCACATCGGTGCTAGTGAAACAGTACAACTCATCCTCCATCTGTTCACACGAGATTTAACATAACAGGCCACCAGGTTCAGTCATACACTACCACACACCAATGTGAATAATCCCGTGGTGCGGATTGCTGTATACTAAAGAGGTTACGGTGACCACATACACAGATAGATAAGATCATCGTACAACCGAACTGGCCCTTCTGCCACATATAATACTGCTGACAATGTGACCAATTTCACCCTATACCTGGGCAATGCTGCAATTCTATCCTAATGTATAAAAATGTGTTGCCTATCCTACCATGATTATCACAATCCTCAACCACCATCTCACCATACATAAAGGAACATATATGTGTGTGTGTATATATATATATATATTATATAATGTATATGGAGGGTAACTGATATATATTAGTCTCTCATCGTCATCTGCTGGCAAAGAGGAAGAATTACACTAAATGTTTTAATGTGGAGATTTTCCATCAGGTAAACCTTAATGTCCCCACACACCTTACGATAATTGTACGATAATGGCGGGAAATCCCGCGATCGTATGATTATGGTAAGGTGTGTGGAAGCCGTGCGACCTCTACTACTGTAAGGTCGCACGACTTTAAACTTACGGACATGTTTCAAAACCCGCCGAGCGTTGTACGATGTTCGGCGGGTTTGTGGCATGTTCGTGAGATAAAAGCCGGACGGGCCGGTGTGCGCAAGCACACACTGCCCGTTCGGCATTGCGGTCATCGGAAGCCCGCCCCTCAGGGGCGCGCGGCTTGCGATCATGGCAAGTACGATCTGCCTATGCAAGATGGGCAGATCGTACGTTTTTTTAAAGTACCTTACAACCATCGCAAGACAAAAGTCTTGCGATGGTTGTAAGGTGTGTGCCCAGCCTTACAGTCCAGGGATTTACCTCATGACCATCATTTCTCTGTACATAATAACCCAAATCCCATGGAGTATTGTACCCAGAAACACTGCTGACACCTCAATATAAAGGTATGCTCCAGCAGAAGTGCCATTTCAGTTATGGGTGAATGCTCCCTCTGTCAGATCGGACTTTATAAGGTCTCTGGCCAGTGTTTTTGTCTCTTCCCAACCCAACCAGGAAGAAGTATCGTCCAAGAGAGGCCTCGATGCACCTCTGACATTGCAATTCTCATAAACGAATTCTTCAGCAGCACGAGGGAGACCCTACAAGATAGGAGCTAAAGGAGGTGTGGGACTGTGTCCTCGTCACCAGACTTATAAAGAGTTTATGACACATCATCAGAGTAAGGGCGATGTGGATAAAGTAAAACGTAACACAAGTGACTTTACGCTCTAAGAAACACATGCAATGCAGACAGTACAGATTTCATTTTAGGACAGGCGATGCCCAATGCCAGGAGCTGCTCTCCCACAATGGCTGGGAGCATGTACAGGCGGTGCTGGAGACCGTTCTCCAACACACAGGCTGTCAGGAAACACAGACAACAAACAGCACAGGACACACATGGGGAACTCGGGTGTACAAAAATCACACAATGTCTTCCCATCAACAAAACGTCTGCAAGACTAAAAACAGAACTTATACGGCTTACTAACTCCTCCCATACTCGCCTCCAGGACTTCACTAGAGTCTCTCCCATCCTCTGGAACTCTTTACCCCAACCTGTCCGTTTCTCTCCTTTTCTGACTGCCTTTAGGCGATCCCTTAAGACTCATCTCTTCAGGGAAGCCGATCCCACCTCAACCTAACCGCTGAAATATCAATTGCTCAGACAATTCATCCCCACACAGCTCCCTCCTCATGTATCACTTCCCCCTCCTTTTTAGATTGTAAGCCCTCAGGGGCAGGGCCCTCCTCACCATCTTGTCTTGAATTGTATTGTGATTGTAATGTCTTCCTTATATTGTAAAGCGCTGCACAAACTATTGGTGCCGTATAAATCCTGCATAAAAATAATGATAATGAAGACTATAAGCCCAAAATTATTATCATTATTGTTGTTATTATTATTGGAGACTTACCAAGACTGATCCAAAAGCTGCAAAAAGGAACTCAGGTTGGCCAAATATCACATTTAATAAGAGGTTGTTAAAAGACAAACCCCCCCCCAAATGAAACAAATGTATGAAATATGTGACTTAGTTCTGCACATAGAGAAGAGAGCGGTGGTGCTGATGTGGTGCTGATGTGGTGCAGTATGAAGACAATACACAATTTCCAGGTCACCACATTGGTTCAGCGTTCACACGACCCACAAATGATTATACAAAATCAATGTGAATAAAGCACTTTGGACAGATTACACCCACGGATCCTGGAAGAGTTGAGCTCAGTTATTTCTAAACCATTGTTTTCTCATTTTAGGGGGCTCTTTCATGGATTGGTGAAATGCGAATGTGGCGCCTAAATAAAATAAAACTGATTAAGGTGGACATCCAGTAGTAGCAGTAACAGAAAGATAAGTTATCTGAGGAAACAGAGCACATATACAACTGCTAGAACATATCATAGGAGATACCCGACACAGAGGCATAATAGATGGCCAACAGAGACCTCTTTTAGATTGTGAGCCCTCAGGGGCAGGGCCCTCCTCACCATCTTGTCTTGAATTGTATTGTGATTGTAATGTCTTCCTAAAGGTCCCCACACACCTTACGATAATGGCGGGAAATCCCGCGATCGTACGATTATGGTAAGGTGTGTGGAAGCCGTGCGACCTCTACTACTGTAAGGTCGCACGACTTTTAACTTACGGACATGTCCGAAAACCCGCCGAGCATCGTACGACGTTCGGCGGGTGTGTGGCATGTCCGTACGATAACAGCCGTACGTGCCGGTGTGCGCAAGCGCCCACTGCCCGTTCGGCATTGCGGTCAGCGGAAGCCCGCCCCTCAGGGGGCGTGGCTTGCGATCATGGCAAGTACGATCTGCCTATGCAAGATGGGCAGATCCTACGTTTTTTTAAGTACCTTACAACCCTCGCAAGACAGAAGTCTTGCGAGGGTTGTAAGGTGTGTGCCCAGCCTTATATTGTAAAGCGCTGCACAAACTGTTGGCACTATATACATCCTATATAATAATAATAATAACAATATGTAAGACATCATACAGTATGTGACAACCAGTACGTGTTTTATGGAAAAGATAAGCAGTGGCCAACCAGCATGTTGGGGAAGTGTGTGATGTGGACTGTGGGTATGTCACTTCAGACCAGATCTGTGACTCTTCCATCTCTCATGTTTATATACTATACAGAGGAATAAAAGTAACATTTCTGTGTTTTCACCATTTCTATGAAGGGAATTTATCGAAAACTGGAGCAGAGAAAATCTGGGCTAGCTGTGCCCGGCGACCAATCAGCTTCTATCTTTCATTTTTAAATCTTAACTGAACAAACTGAAGAGAGAAGCTGATTGGTTACTAAGGGCAACTGCTCCAGATTCTGTCTGCGCCAGCTTTGATAAATTCCCCTCTATTATGTCTTTAGTAGATTACAGTCAGGTAACAGTACAACATATTGATGAGGTTTACAGCTATGGTGATAGAAAATAAATCCATGACAACAGAAAGTAATTTACCAATATGATATATCTGAGGGACACTTTACATTTTCCAGAGCGACAATGAAATATGAACATACAGCAAACCACCAATGTAAAAGGCAGGTTGACAATCCTAAGAGAACCTTTCAATGTTTCATTATACAGATCACAATGTCTAAGAATGTAGATTCTTAAAAAAAGGATCTGAAATGTACACAAAGGAACACGGTGGTGCCGGCGCTTACACCCACGAGTCCTCAAAGAGCTGAGCTCAGTGATCTCTATGTCATTCTTAGTAATAGCTAATAAGAGAATAATGACAAGCTGACAATGGAATGGCATAAAACAAGTGTCATAACTAAACCTAACAAGAGATGAATGTCTTCAGCTCAGGTTTATAGACGCATCAGATCTACTTCTATTGTTGATAAAACTGAAGGGGTTACTTCAGACCCACATACAAGATATGTGACAGAATATATTAGGGATAACCAGCATACAACTTACAAGCTGCTTTGGACACACTGGGGGTTATCATAGTTACATAGTATTTGAGGTTGAATAAAGACATTAGTCCATCAAGTCCAACCTATTAGGATCTCATTCTAGGAGTACCTGTACCCCTGTATATTACCTGTACCCCTGTGTGTTACCTGTACCCCTGTATGTTACCTGTACCCCTGTGTGTTACCCGTACCCCTGTATATTACCTGTACCCCTGTGTGTTACCTGTACCCCTGTATGTTACCCGTACCCCTGTATATTACCTGTACCCCTGTATGTTACCTGTACCCCTGTATGTTACCTGTACCCCTGTATATTACCCGTACCCCTGTATGTTACCCGTACCCCTGTATATTACCTGTACCCCTGTATATTACCTGTACCCCTGTATGTTACCTGTACCCCTGTATATTACGGTCCCTTAAGAAATCGAAGGGAAATACATCATTTTCTAGAGTAAATACCACCACATCTTCCGTGCACCAAATCAACAATGACATTACAAATGTTCTCTGTCTTGTTGCGCCGGCCGGGCTGCATCACTCAAACAGTGATATGAGTTTCTACCATCGTCTGAGAGCGTGCGCCAAAATCATCAAGAACGTAACCATTGTTCTAAGTTAAGCCTGGTTGTTGTAGCGTGTACGCCAACACTGCAGTGAGGAGCGGTGGATGTGTATGGACACACAGCATACCAGTATCATACAACAAATGCATGCATCATCCTGCAACACTTTTATTTATTTGGTGCGTGGAAAGCTAAATAATTGTGAATATATTTTTCTCTGTGTCCCAATCTTTTCTACCCCCCTGACAGTGATTGGTCAACTATAAGGCAAATGTGTAATTGCATGTCAAATCCTGTATTTGAGGACTACACCCATGTATAGAATATACTATATAACCAATGATGGAAATGGATATGGGTGTCCTTGTAGAGCAGGGGCGCCCACAATGTTTTGTGTTAAGATCTACATGAGATCTACCAATGAAAAAAAACCTCCCTCGCTCTCTCTCCTGGCTGTCTCTCCTCTCTCTCTCTCCTGGCTGTCTCTCCTCTCTCTCTCCTGGCTGTCTCTCCTCTCTCTCCTGGCTGTCTCTCCTCTCTCTCTCTCCTGGCTGTCTCTCCTCTCTCTCTCCTGGCTGTCTCTCCTCTCTCTCCTGGCTGTCTCTCCTCTCTCTCTCTCCTGGCTGTCTCTCCTCTCTCTCTCCTGGCTGTCTCTCCTTGCTCATCCTCCTGGCTGTCATTCCTCACTCTCTCTCTCTTGGCTCTCTCTCTTCGCTCTCTTGGCTGTCTCTCCTTGCTCTCTCTCCCCTGGCTGTCTCTCTCCTGGCTGTCTCTCTCCTGGCTGTCTCTCTCCTGGCTGTCTCTCTCCTGGCTGTCTCTCTCCTGGCTGTCTCTCTCCTGGCTGTCTCTCTCCTGGCTGTCTCTCTCCTGGCTGTCTCTCTCCTGGCTGTCTCTCTCCTGGCTGTCTCTCTCCTGGCTGTCTCTCTCCTGGCTGTCTCTCTCCTGGCTGTCTCTCTCCTGGCTGTCTCTCTCCTGGCTGTCTCTCTCCTGGCTGTCTCTCTCCTGGCTGTCTCTCTCCTGGCTGTCTCTCTCCTGGCTGTCTCTCTCCTGGCTGTCTCTCTCCTGGCTGTCTCTCTCCTGGCTGTCTCTCTCCTGGCTGTCTCTCTCCTGGCTGTCTCTCTCCTGGCTGTCTCTCTCCTGGCTGTCTCTCTCCTGGCTGTCTCTCTCCTGGCTGTCTCTCTCCTGGCTGTCTCTCTCCTGGCTGTCTCTCTCCTGGCTGTCTCTCTCCTGGCTGTCTCTCTCCTGGCTGTCTCTCTCCTGGCTGTCTCTCTCCTGGCTGTCTCTCTCCTGGCTGTCTCTCTCCTGGCTGTCTCTCTCCTGGCTGTCTCTCTCCTGGCTGTCTCTCTCCTGGCTGTCTCTCTCCTGGCTGTCTCTCTCCTGGCTGTCTCTCTCCTGGCTGTCTCTCTCCTGGCTGTCTCTCTCCTGGCTGTCTCTCTCCTGGCTGTCTCTCTCCTGGCTGTCTCTCTCCTGGCTGTCTCTCTCCTGGCTGTCTCTCTCCTGGCTGTCTCTCTCCTGGCTGTCTCTCTCCTGGCTGTCTCTCTCCCCTGTCTGTCTCTCCCCGCTCTCTCCTTGCTCTCCCCCTGGCTGTCTCTCCTCGTTCTCTCTACTCGCTCTCTTTCCTGGCTGTCTCTCCTCGCTCTCTCTCCTGGCTGTCTCTCCTCTCTCTCTCCCCTGGCTGTCTCTCCTCGTTCTCTTTCCTGGCTGCTCTTTCCTGGCTGTCTCTCCTCTCTCTCTCCTGGCTGTCTCTCCCCGCTCTCTCTCCTGGCTCACCTTGCTGTATTTTGCTGTGTAAACTAATATTCTTTGATGTAATACATGGCACTACAACCCCCAGAAAGGTGTCGGGGAGCTCGGCTCAGCAGACTCGGGCTAATAGGTAATCATGCGCGCACAGCTATTATACCAAAATGGAATAAAGGGGCCGCCCTTCCCACCCTTCCTGATCTCCCAGCATCAGCTTTGAGTGCTACTGCTAGATCACAGCACCCCTGTTGTAGACCATAGATGTAATAACGGCATGTAACGTCAATCTGCAGCCTCTAACCTCCTCCTATGGAAGGGTTCTTTACTGTAGATGCTGAATAGCTAGTCTTCCCTCGGGGGTGGCTGGAACCCAGGGAGAGATGTTGACTTTAAAGTTTCAGTGCAGACCTTGTAAGGACGAACCCTGTGGTAAGAGTTCTTTACTGTAAGAGCTAAGAACCCATGGAATGATCCCTGTGGTAACGTCTTCAAGCATGTAGGCACGAGGTTTATAGAAGGGTTGGCTGCAAGGTTTACTTACATTTCTAAGAGGACATAGGGGGAGTGTAGGTCCGGGGTTCTATCTGACTTCCACTAGGCCCCAGGATGGATTTGTTTCTCACACTTCACATGACCCGAATAAATCGCATAACATTCTACACATAAAGTGTTTATAAACCGCAGAGTAATAATGCACAGCTCCCAACTCTCCCTCATTTCATAGGACTTGTTCTTCTTTTGCAACCAAATCCCTCTGTCTCTCTTTTTTGGCCCATGTATGACTCTGTACGGAGGAGTGGCAGGGGGAGTGTCCTTTGCCTACATACTTTGTACTATAATGTCTCCCTGTTTCCTATGTGGCAGGAAAATATATGTATAAAGGTATGAAAATGTTATATCTTACACCTCCCCAGACCTTAGATGAGGTGGCTGCATTAGTCTTCCCTTTATTTTCACCTGCCATTAACACACTTCCTGTCCTACAGTGACAACACTCACTCACTATACTGTATCAGTGGAGGGAGACAAACGTGTGTTCCTCTTTCATCACTTTACATGGGTTTTGGGGGGATTAGTAGTTTACAGAGAGAAGATACCACAGTTGGTGCTTTTCGTTCAGCTGACATGAAGTGACCAGGACACGGCTTATTAGCCCTCGTTCACACCTGACCGTTTTGTAGCGCGTTCTACGCTCGACGAACGCTCTACAAAACGCTCAAAAATATAAATCCCATTGTAGTCAATGGGTCCGGTTCCCACCTCGGCGTATTTCCGCCCGTCCCTAACGCGCTACAAAACGGCCCACGCCTGGAAAGGTCCAGGTACTACTTTGGGCCGTTTTGTTGCGCGTTTCCATCGGGATACAGCCAAGTAGCCTTCGGAAACGTGCGACGGTCGCGCAACTTTTTTACCGCGAATCGCAATATGCAATACGCCTAGGTGTGAACCAGGCCTTATGGCAAGATTAAAATCTGATTTCTGTAGTTTGAAAACACCACGCCTCCACATTTATTATTTTGCTCTGGGGTTTAAAGGAGAACTACGGGGTCAGGGCTTTCCCCATAGTTCTCCTTAGGGAGAACACAAACTAGCGTCCTCCCGTCACCCTAAGCTCAGTATATAGGGAGCTACAGCTCGCGGTATACTGAGGCGCCGCAGCCGGAGCGGATCCCCACAATTGTGTCTGGATCTGCCCAGCTGCGTGAGTGACAGCTGGCTCCGCCTATCTAGAGGCAGAGCCAGCTGTACCCTCCCCCTCCCGTTCCGCCAGTCAGCCCTGGAGGATCGGAGAGGGGGGAATCCCTGCAGGGAGCGGTGAGTGACATTCACCTCTCTCTGCACGGATAGATCGAGAAGTGAGCGAGCGCTAGGGTTGCCACCTTTTCTTCAAGCGAAACCCGAACACTCTAGCGACGCCTACGACATTTTTTTGGAGTTGTGGGTTATTCATATTTAAATAGCGCCGCCCATTCATATGTAAATATCACAGTCCAGACTGTACACTGGGGGACCAGTAGACCCTTTATTAATTTTGGTTGCCCCCGTCTGCCTGACATCATGTGTCCGTGTTTCTGCTGCCATGATTCCCGGACACGGCATTCAAAATTAATTATATAATATAATATTAATATATTATTATTAAATGTTTTTTTAAACCTCAGCAGCCTCTTCTGTATGGTCTTTACTTATTGGGACCATTGAGGACTGCAGCGGGGCCTATGGTTTCCATGAGACCAATCTTGTCTGGAGCCTGCATGTGTAATGAGCAAATATGGCTGCCGGATGTATGTATATAATACACATTTACATTGGGGTAAAACTACTCACATGAAGCCGATCTCTTCCACGTTTATATCTACAAAAGAATAATAAATACAAATATTATTTACTAGATTTCCTCTAAAACGATGTATGACACAACTGTCAGCATTATTATCAGCAAACATTTATCAGGCTTGTCTCTGCAGAGACGGCATCTGAACGATACAAAGATGAAATACATATATGGCAGATGTTTATCTGATGAGGGAGTTGTATTTTTTTGCCCATCCAGTCCTGAGATTTACACAGCTCATTCACCCAGCACAGCCTTGTTTTTGTATTTTCTGCTGCAGTTCAGTAACATTTGCAGTTCCTGTCCCTCCCCCACCCTGTGATTGGATAGCGAAAGGAGAAGCAGCGGATTGATGAGCTCATCTCTCTGCTCTCTCCTCCTTTGTTAGCACATGAACCGATTGACTTCTTTGCTGTGTTTCCCTCTCCCGGTCTGAGCTCTGCTGTAGAGAGACTGCAAAAGGCTGATACCCGGTCACACTCAGGTACTCACACTGCTGAAAATATGCAAATCATGATGTATTAATGACAGACAACCAGTGTGAACAATCAGCCTATTGGAAACCGTCACTCTGGTGTCACAGCACCGCAGATACCTATTGATCATGTCAGAGTTGATGGGTGTTAGATGTATAGGCTCCTTTAAGATGCAATGAGGGGAATTGATCAAGTCGGGAGCAGACAGAATCCGGAGCAGCTGCTCGTAGTAACCAATCAGCTTCTCTCTTCAGTTAAGGTTTAATAATAAAAGCTGATTGGTTACTACGGACAGCTGCTCCAGATTCTGTCTGCTCCATTGTTGATACCCCCCC